>NC_045699.1:64995326-65190326 GCF_009834535.1 Camelus ferus
TTATTTATTATTTTTAGTGGAGGTACTGGGGATTGAACCCAGGACCCTGTGCTTGCTAAGCATGCACTCTACCACTGAGCTGTACCCTCCTCCCCTGGAATGCCTGTTTACGTTTGTTACATTCTTCTGACTTTACTGAGGTTTAACTGACAAATAAAACTGTATGTAATTAAAGTACCAAAATGTGATGATTTGATATACATATATATCATGAAATAATCATCACAATTAAGTTAGTTAACATATTCATCATTTCACATAGTTATCTTTTTTTGTATGTGTGGTAGGAACACTTAAGATCTACGCTCAGCAAGTTTCAAGTGTGCAATACAGTATTACTAACTATAGTCACCATGCTGTAAGTTAGATGCTCAGAACATATTCATGTTATAACTGAAGTTTGCACCCTTTGACCAACATTTCCCCATAGGAAGGAAATGCCTGCTGAATGAATATGTATTCTTTTAGCGAATACTAACAACATATGTTTTCACAGAGCTGAAGGATCAAATCCACAGAGTAGTAAGTCTACAAGGACTGTGCGTATAAAGATTTATGTAAGATTCTTAATATAATCAGAGCCTGCCCACCTCTCTACTCAGCATTTTTCTTCCTATCAGAATTTTAAGAATGCATTTTTTTCTATTTCGTTCTGTTTTGTTTGCAAGGTTTACTATTTAGTTTAGACATTTCTCAAAAGAACAGATAGCCCGTGAGTCTGCTCTGCAAGATCTAGTCCCATGCTTCTGGGGTCAAATGCACTGCTGACTCACAAGGAAGGAAGGCATACCAGCGCCTAGGAGCCTCCGAAGCAGCATCTTTAGAGCCTGAGGGTCCCGGCTCTTTGGAAAAACACGGCATAGAGAAGTTCAGGCCAGTGAGCTCCTCAGCAATGGTCTAACAAAGGCTTGGCCTTCTCTGAGCAGGTACTGCTCTCTCTCCAACCAGCACAGCAAGCAGGGGTACTCCAGAGAGAGACAGCAAGCAGACGCTGGACTTACTTGAATCTGGGCCCTTCTGAATCAGATTTGCCTTTGGACTCCCAAAGACAGCTACATGGTATACAGCCCATTTTTTAATGTAACTTGAACCAGTCCTGAGATCACAATTAAACAAGACACTGCCATTCACTCAGTAAACATTTACTAAGTACATGCTACATGCTCAACTCCAAGGCAGATACAAACATGAAGAAGGAAGAGGTTTATGTCCCTACGCTAGAGGGGTTGAAGAGAGGACGTAAAAAGACAGAAACAATTCCTATATAACATGACTAGTGCTATAAAAGAGGGTGTGCCATGTGCTTTGAGAAGACAAAGGACAGAGCTGCTGAGGGAGGGTCAAGACTTGTTTCTAAAGACTAGAAAACTGGAGTTAGAAGATACTGAAGGGATGGAATGCAATTATGAAGACACTGTCAACCTTCTAGTTTCACAGCACAGGAGGGAAGTACAGGGTCCAAATGACTGGTGCCCTCACACAGGTGACTGGGATATCTACACGTGCATACAATTCCCATGGAAAAAAAAAATTTTAAACACTTTTTCAAAAGTAGGTGCTGACTTTCATATTACTGATAAAAGTGAAAACTGGTACAATCTTTTGGGGGAGGCAGTGGCATTTAAAAGTATATATCAAAAGCCTTCAAGTTTTATATACCCATGATTCAGAAATACATTGCTACTTGTAGCAATTCATGGAATTCAAGCAAATGATACAGAGATTTAGCTACAAACATGTACATCACACTGCTGTTTAAAGAATGCAAAATCTGAAATAATCAGGAGAGGCCTGGTCAAATATATCACAGTATATACAGCTATACAGTGGATGGCAGTCCATACATTAAAAGTTAATGAATTTTAATAATTAAGATGGTCACAATAGAGATTTGCAGATACTAATACATATAAAATAAATAAACAACAAGTTTATACTGTATAGCACAGGGGACCATATTCGATACCTTGTAGTAACCTATGGTGAAGAAGAATATGAGAACAAATGTATGTATTTTCCTATGTGACTGAAGTATTGTGCTGTACACCAGAAATTGATGCAACATTGTAAACTGACTGTACTTCAATAGAAATATATTAAAATCAAAAAAAGATCATAATATATAAATTATTTTCCTTTCTATTTTTACTGTGATGCAGAGTAATGAGTGTATTACACTTTGTAAGCCAGTGTATGTATATTGTATATATTTAATTTAGAAGTTTCATGAATTGATTCTTACCCATATTATGTGTGAGGTACTCTGATTTTTCTAAATTCTACTCCTTTTGAAAAAATGCTTGTTGTAACCCACTGAATTGATTTTATGGTTTCACTAATGGGTGACTACTTGCAATTTGAAGAAAGCCATTTTTAGGTTGTAAAGTAAATTCCCAATGGCATTTAATAATCATGATGAAAGAGGCAAAATGCTTGGCACTCAATATACCCAGTAAATTTTAGCTGTAATGTACACTGAATTTCTCCTTTCTCTTCTAAAATGTGAACTCTGATCTTCAGAGATCATTGCTTTTCCAGATATTTACACAAGGTGGAGAGTCAAACATTGAATAAATAACTGAGTTTTCCAAGGTCTAGAGTTCAAACCAGATCACACACTTTGCTTATTCATTCATTCATTCACTCATTCCACAAACATCCACTGAATGCCCCTGTGAGCCATGTACAGTGCCAGGGCTGTGTTCATAACTTTGGAGCGCCCAAATGCTTAGAGGGGAAAGAGTGATGTAAATAAGCATGACAAGATCTAGTAAGTGGTATGGAAAACAATGGTATGGAAGCATTATGATATAGTAAGAGGTATGGAAAAAATGTTATGGAATCCCAGAGGAGGGAGTGTCAAACTGGGGGCATCACAGAAGTGATTTTTGAGGAATGCCCTAAAGAACAAATAGGTTTTCACCAAGCAGAGAAGGAAGGGTATCCTAATCATTGGGAACATGGAAAGAAGCACAGAGCTGTGAATGAGCATGAGGAACTGGGGATGGGATCACTCTCCTCGTGGCTGGGAAATGGGGTATGAGCAGTGAAGTGATGCAAGATGAGGCTGAAGGGTTGCCTGGGGTCAGTGCCCAGGTTGTGAAGAAGCCTGGATGCCGGGTAGAAGGACTGATAACTACCTTGGCCTGGGGCACTGCTGGCGCTCTGTAAATAGTATCTTTCTTCCCTTGCCTTCTCCCCTTTCTCACACCAATGAACACAGCTCAGTGTAGTTTCTCTCACTCTTAACATGCTTAGAAACCTCTTGAATAACCCTCAAAAATTCCACCAAGGAAGAACAAGTAGTTTAAGTGGTTTAAAATGCACCATTAAATCATTGTGATTTTTTCAGAAAAAGAATATGGAGAAGAAAGAGAAACTACAATCCTGAAGACATACAAACCATAAAGCCAAATGCCAAATTTCAAGTATCTCAGAAGAGAGGAGGAAAGATGATTTTTCTATCATAAAACTAGTAATAGTCAGATCACAGAAAATTTGGAAAATAAGAGAAAAAAGTTAACTTACAACTTTACTATCCAAATATACCACTGTTGGCAATTTGGAAGTTCTTCTAAAAATCTTTTACTTCTGAGTATTTTTTTTTCCATTATAGTCATAGATGTATCATTCAATATTCTCCCTGAATTGTATCCGTGACACTTCCTGTGTAGCCCACATTCTTCATAATCATCGTTTTTAATGGCTGTAGCGTACACTCCATTGAATAGTAGTGGGATAAATTACCTTAATCACACTCCTTAATTTTGGATATTGAGGTTTCTTCCAACTTCAGTTAACATAAACAATGCTATTTGGTTAGGCGGCTTTCTCCATTTACAAGTACTTGCCAGACAAAATCTTAAAAGTAGAATTACTAAGTCAAAAGGGAATATACATTTTAACGTCCTATTACATATACCATCACATAAGAAAGCCTGATTTAGAAGAGCATCAATCAGGTTACAGAAGGCATGAAATAAGAGAAAGGAGAGCGTAAACAGATGGTAAAGGCCAGCACACACATGTGCATACACAAAAGCCTGTGAATTTCAGGTCAAAGAATATTAGAAAGGGCCCCAAGTGAGCTCTGGGAAATCACTGATGAAGTGTGGTATGTCCACAACACTGGAAGCCTGGAAGAGTTTTAGCTCTCCTTTATCAAGCTTTTTAAAAGCCCTACAAACTACTCATCAGCTAAACAGCTTATACTTAACACTCTTGAAGGAACAAGAGATGTTCTTTAAATTTTAAGAGGGAAACAGATCAAGAGTGCTTGGTTAAATGGCTACAGAGGGAAGGACATTATGTTTCTGTTCTCAGCATCCACATGGGCTTGAAATAAACATGAAGTCTGTAAACAGGTCTCTGTATCAATAAAAGACAGACCATTCTTACCATATTCCTCCCTCCAAAATCCACAGCTAGGGAACGATACAGTTGTCAGTGAAAACAATACATTTCCAAGTTTCATGGAACCCAGCAAAGCACAACAGTATTAACCTTGCCAATCCTCTTATCTCTCTCTCTTTTTTTAAGGTAGAAAAAGCTAACTGAGATAAGATTATAAAATTTAAGACTAAATTGTCTAGTTGACTAGTAGAAAGCCAGAGCCACCTTGACTCCAAAGTCACCCCTTATGCAGTGTTCATAAATCATGTAAAAATTGGCAGAGCTGTTCTGAAAGCTATTCAATATTGGAACTTCCTTTTAAAATTAATTTCCAAGTCCTCTGCCTGTCTAAAATTTACCTTATCATGTCATAACTTATATACAACAGAATGCATACATTTAAAAAGTACAGTTCAGTGAGTTTTGACAAATGTATACAACTGTGTAACCATCACCACAACCAAGAAACAGGACATTTCCTTCACCTCAAAATGCTCCTTGGTGTCCTTTTCAATCAGTTCCTGCCTTCTCCATCCTAGGCCAAGGCAACTGCTGGTCTGAATTCATCTACTATAGACTAGTTTTCTCTCTTTTCAAAATATAAATGAAATCATATAGTATATTCTCATATGTCTGGCTTTTATGCTCATTGTAGTATATTCAAGATTCATCCATGTTGTTTTGTGTATCGCAAGTATGATACAATGGAATATTGACCCAGTAGTAGAAAATAAGAGATAAAACACACTGCTTATCCACCTATCAGCTGATGGATGTTAGGGTTGTTACCAGGTAGTATTTACTATGAATAAAGCTGCTATAAACATTCATGTACAACCTGTTTGGATATATATATTTTTTATTTCTCTTGGATAAATACCTAGAAGTGGGATTATTGGGTTATATTGTTGGTGTATGTTTAACCTCAGAGAAAACTGCCAAACTTCTCCTAAGTGGATGTACCATTTTATGCTCCCATCACCAGTGATGAAAGTTTCAGATCAGTTGTTTCACATCCTTGCTAACACTTATTGTTGTCAGTCTTTAAAAATTGTTTAAGTCAGGTTTATTGAGGTATGATTTACATACAATAAAAGTTACCACTTTCAGTAACTAGTTCTATGAATTTTGAAAGATGTATATAGCCATGTAACCATCACCACAATCAAGATACTGAACAGTTCCATCATCTCCCAAATTTACCTTGTGCCCCCTTTTATAGTCAACTGCTCCTCCCAGCCCCTGCTCCTGACAACCACTTACCTGATTTCTTTCTCTATAGTTTTGCCTATTCCAAAATATCAAATAAATGGATTCTTCCACTTAGCATAATGTAAGGTTCATCCATTTTGTTGGATAGATCAGTACTTAGTTTCTTTTGATTGCCATATAATATTTCATTTTGTGAGCATACCACTGTTTATACCTTCACCAGCTGAAGGGCATTTGGAATGTTTCCAGTTTTTGGCAATTATGAACAAAGAGGCTAAAAACATTCATGTACATTTGTTTGTGTGTATATATGTTTTCATTTTCTTGGGTGAATACCTAAGACTGGAATTGCTTGGTCACATATGTTTAAGATATACATTTATAAGAAATGCAGTGTGTTTATTTTAGCCATACCGGTAGGTAAACAGCAGTACCCTCTTTGTGGTATTAATTTGCACCCTCATGGAGTATTTTTTTCCTGTGCTTATTGGCTATTTGAGTGTCTTTTATTGTTAAGTGTCTCTTTATGTCTTTTGCCTACTTTATAATTGGGCTGTTGTCTTATTCAGTTTAAGGGTTCTTTATATTTTCTGGGGAAAAAGTCCTTTTGAAGATACAAGTATCTAGAATACTTTCAGTCTGTTGCTTGTCCTTTCATTTTTAAAATGGTGACTTTTGAATAGAGTAAGTTTTCCCCCTTTATGAGGTTCAACTTATCACTTTTTCTTTTATGATGTATGTTTTATGTCTTAACTTAGAAAACTTTGCCTACCTTAGTTCATGAAGATTTTCTCCTATATTTTCTTCTATTCATTTTATAGTTTTTGGTTCTATATTTAGATCTATAATCCATTTTGAGCTAATATTTGCACAAGGTAAAAGTCAATATTCTTTTTTTCCCATATGGATACCCAGTTCTTCCAGTAGCATGTATTGAAGAAAACTATCCTTTCTCTATTGAATTATTTGGCATATTTGTTGAAGGTCAATAAACCATTTATGTATGGGCCTAATTCTGAACTATTTATTCTGCTCTACTGAACTCTATGCTTACCTACAATGTCTGTCTATATTTATTATAACTTTATTGTAAGCCTTAAAAGTTGGTAATGTAAGTCCGACAACTTTGTTCTTTTCAACATTGTTTTGGCTATTCTAGATCTTTCGCATATTCGTGTACATTTTAGAATCAGCTCAAGTTTTTTTTTTTTTTTTTTAAGCCATCTGGAATTTGGGCTGGAATTATATTGAATTCTATAGATTAATTTAGGAAAAATTAACATCTTAAAAATATTGAGTCTCCCAATCCAAAATGTGGAATATCTCTCCATTTGTTTAGGTCTTTTGAATTATTTTCTCAGAAATGTTTTACAGCATTCAGTATACAAATCTTGCATATATTTCATTAAATTTATTCCTAAGTATTTTGTATGTTATTTAAAATGGTACTTTAAAATATTTCATTTTTCAACTGCTCATTACTAGTATGTAGAAATACATTTAATTTTTGTATACTAACCTTCTCCTGCACCTCTGCTAAATTTGTTCATGAGACCGCCTTAGGATTTTCCATATACATGATCATGTTGTCTGAATAAAGACAACTTTTCTTCCTTCTCTCTAATCTTTAGGGCTTTTATTTCTTTTCCTTGACTTAGTAAATGGTTAGAATTTCAAGCACAATGCCGAACAGAAATGGGAAGGGCAGACATCCTTTTTTGCTCTCATTCTCAAGGGGAAAGCATTCAGTCCTTCACCACTAAGTACAATGTTAGCCATAAGTTCTTCCTAGATGTTCTTTATCACAATGAGGATATCTAGTTTGCTAAGAGCTTTTATCAAGAACAGGTGTTGAATTTTCCCTAAAATACTTTTTTTGCTAATGTTTTGATATAGTTTTCCTTTGTCTGTTGATATGGTAAATTACACTCACTGATTTTTCAAATGTTTATGCAATCTATCTACACCTGATCTTGATGTATTATCCTTTTTACATACTGCTGGATTCAATTTGCTAATATTTTGTTAAATATTTTTACATCTATATTTATGAGGTATATTGGTCAGCAGTTTTCTTGTAAATTTTTTGTTTGATTTTCATGTCAGGGTAATGCTGACCTCATAAAATAAGGAAGGTGTGCCTTTGCCCTCTATTTTCTGAAAATATTAGTGTAAGATTGCATTAGTTCTTCCTTAAGTATATGATAAAATTAATCAGTGAAGCTATCTGGGCTTAGAGTCTTCTTTGTGGGAAAGTTTTAATTACAAATTCAAATTTCTTTAATAGAAACAGTACTATTTTTCTATTTTCTATTCCTTCTTCACTTTCTGTAATTTGTGTATTTCAAGGCATTTGTTCATTTCATCCAATTTGTCAAAATTATAGGCATCAAGTTGTTTATAATACTCTTAATTCCTTCTCTCTCTCTTTTTTTAAAAGTACATTTTGGAATATTTTTCGATTTACAGAAAAGTTGCAAAGATAGTAGAGAGAGTGCTCATATGCTTTTCATCCAGTTTCAGTTTCCCATATCTCACATTATTACCACGGTGCATTTGTTAAAACTAAGAAACTGGCATTGGTACCTTATAATTAACTTAAGTCCAAACTTTACTGTGATTTCACCAGTTTTTCCACGAAATGTCTCTTTTCTATTCTAGAATCCAATCCAGAATTTCACACTGCATTTAGCTGTCATGTCTCTTTAGTCTCCTCTGGTCTGTGACAGTTTCCCAGTCTTTCCCTTTTTTTTTTTTTTTTTTATGACTCTGACAGTTTTGAGAAGTACTGGCCAGGTATTTGATAGAAGGTTCCTCAATCTGAGTTTATCTGAAATTTCTGTCATGATTTGACTGGGTTTTTGGAAAGCGTACCACAAAGGCGACATATCCTCCTCATCACATCATATCAAGGTTACAATGATATGAATTCATACAACATCACTTGATTAAAATAATTTCTGCCACTCTCCACTTAAGTTACTCTTTTCCCTTTTACCTACTCTAGTTTTTGGAAGTGACTCACTAAGTCCAGCCCACACTCAAATGTGTGTTTGTGTGTGTGTGTGTGTGGTGGGGAGGGGAAGATCAAGCCCCTTCACCTAGACAGGACAGTACCTACAGATATTATCTGGAATTCTTCTATAAGGAAAACTTGTCTCTTCTTCCCTACCAACTCTCTTGATTAGTGTTTGTATGGTATATATTTTCCATCCTTTTACTTTTCATCTATTTGAGTCTTTATATTTAAAGTGGATTTCTTGTAGACAGCATAAAATTGGGTCATACTTTTAAAATAAAATAATCTCCATTGAGTGGAATATTTAGACCATGTACATTTACTGTAATAATCAGTACAGTTGGGTACATCTATCATCTTGCTAACTTTTCTGTTTGTTCTATCTGTGTTTGGTTCCTTTATCTTTTCCCCTTCAAATCTTCTGGATCTTCAATATTGGCTTATTAGCTATATATCATTGTCTTTTTTTCCCCTTAGCAGCTCCTCTAAGGTCTACAATACACACTTTTAACTTAATAGTCTATATACCAGTTTACATGTAATTGAAAAACCTTGAAACAGTATACTTCCATTCTCCACCCAATCCTGTCCTTTGTGCTACTGCTATCGTACATTTTACTTCTATGTACTTTGTAACACATGATACATTGGTTACTATTTTTACTTTAAGTATTCAATTTCTCCTATAGAAATTAAATACGAGAAAAGAAGTCTCTTACGTTTACCCACATACTTACTATTTCTGGCACTCTTCACTCTCTTATTTTCCAAGTTTCTCTATGGTATCATTTTCCTCCCATCTGAAGAACCGAACTCCTTTAACATTTCTTGTAGTGCAAGCCTGCTGACAATGATTTCTCTCACTTTTTATTTGTCTGAAGAAGTTTAAATTTTGCCTTTATTTTTGAAGGATATTTTTACTGGATGTAGATCTTTAGGTTGACAAAAATTTTCCTTTATTACTTTAAAAACATCCATTATCTTCTGGTTCATGTTGTTTCTAACAAGAAGTCTTCTGTCATTACTTCTTTCTTTTATATAGCATGTTTTTCTTTAGATAATTTGAAACTTTTTATTACTTGTTTTGAGTAATTATCATGATGTACCTTTTTTCTAATGATGTACCTTTGTGTGTTTTTTTTTAATCTATTATGCTTGAGGTTCAGTGAGCTTCCTAGAACTCTAAGTTTATCATTTTCATCAAAATGGAAAAAAATTGGCTATAATCTCTAATATTAAATATTGTTTCTGTCTCTCTTCACCCTCCTCTCCTTCTAGTATGTCAGTCATTTTGATAGTGTGCTATGGGTCCTCGAGATTCTTTTAAACTTTTCTAGTCGTCTTCCTTTCTATGATTCACACTGGATAGTTTTTATTGCTATGTCTTCAAGTTCACTGACCATTTATGTTGTGGTGTCTAATATCTTTTTAATTCTATCAGTGAAATTTTCATTCCAGGTATTGTATCTTTCACCTCTAGATATTTCTTCTCATTCTTTTAAAATCTTCTCTCTCCTAATGTAGTTCAAGTCTTCCTTTAACTTCATGAACATACTTATAACTTTTATAATATCTATCTTAAGATTCTCATTTGCTAATTCCATCCTTTCATTTTGAGTTTGTTTTTGTTAACTAATTTTTCTCTTGGTTATGGGTTACATTTTTCCTGATTCTCAACATGTCTAGTATTTTTTTTTTTTTGATAGGATGCTAGATACTGTGAATGTTACATGTTAAGTGTTTTTTTTTTTTTTTTTTTTGTCTTTTTGAAAAGAGGACTGAAGTTTATTTTGATAGGAGGTTAATTTTCCTATATATCAGGTCGATCCTGATAAGGCTTTAAAAAAAAAAAGAAATGGTTTTGTTTAAAACTTTTTACTGAAGTTTAACATACATACATAAAAGTACACCTGTAATTTGTGTACAGCTTGATAAATTCTTGCCCATGTACCTGGCACTCAGTTAAAAAACCAGCACATTACCATAGTCTCTGAAACCCTCTCTTATGCTCCTCAAGGCTTAATTTTAAGCTGTGTTAGGGCAGGGCTAAAATCACCTTTACTCTAGAGCTAATTTAGACTACTGCACCAAGGCATGGCCTCCAGGGGGTCTCTAATGACTGCCTGAGTGATCAACAAGATCTTACTCTGGCTGGCCAGAGCTTGAATGACTCCTAGCCTGTGTGAGCTCCACTCTACACGTGGGCAGATCAGTCTACAGCAGGTTAGCCAAGAGGACTCAATTCAGATTTTTGCTGAATAGCTCCCCCTTATCTGGTACTCTGACCACAAATTTAAACCACCTCTCCCTCAAACTCAGATATCTAACCCCTTGACTCAGTGAGAGTGACGTGCTTTGCTAGGGAGTCCCCTCTGGCACCAGAGTCCAGAAAATGCCTCAAGGCAGAAAGCTAGGGGGATCACAGGCCTCATCTCAATTGCTTCCTTTCTCTCAGGGATTATACTCCTGCACTGCCTGTTGTCCAATATGTGAAAACAGTTGTTTTCATAATTGCCCAGAGTTTTATTTGTAAATGGAGGGAGGAGAAATTCAGTTCCAATTATTCCGTCATGGCTAGAAGCAGAACAAAGGCCTCTTTTAATAAAATTTCCAGCATGGATGCCATGTTTTGCAAGATTTCATCTACCAAAATAAACCAATCCATATGTCCCTTCCATCCTTCCATCTATCTATTCAGTGGCTGCTACATCCTTCGGAAGGAAAGATGAATAAAACTTGATTCCTGCCCTCAAAGAACTCACAATTAAAAGGGAAAGCCAGACATGTGTAATAAATTAAACTGCCGGATGGTTAAGTACAATTTTAAAAACAATACAAGTGTTTTGTGAGGACAAAGAGAAAGGTATTGTCAAGTCTACTTGGAGAGGTCAGGGAAGGTTTTTACAGCCTTACGTTAAGCCTAAGTCTTGAAAAATGAGTAGAGATCGACAGATGGTGTAGGACATTTGGGACAGAAGACACTCCATACGCAAAGTATAAAGTTATGAAACAACATGTAAGCTTGGGAGAACTACTAATTCCAAATACCTATTATACAGGTTTGAAGCAGCGAAATGAAAGAGCTAAAATTATGGGAAAAAATGGGAGGATCATTTCATAAAGGAGGGCCCTGCATGCCATGCTAATCATCATCTGCAACCATAATTCATCATTGTTGACTGGACTGCCACCTATGTGCTCACAGGATAATTGTTTATATATATTATATTCATTACATTTAATTCTCACAACCACCTTATGAGGAAACTAAGGCTCAGAGAGCTTCTCTAATTGTGCCCAAGATCACATGATTAGTAGGTGAAGAAGCCAGGATTTAAACACAGGTCTGCCTGATTCCAAAGTCAACAAAAGGAACTTGCCTCTAATCTATAGGCACTGGGAAGTTATGGAAGGATTTTTTTGTCTTCAGAAATTTTTTGTTTTTAAAATTATGCTCATTGATTAAATGGTTTTAAGTAGGAGGAAATAAAGTTAAATGTATGTTGCAGAAAGCGCTCTCTGATACGTGAGTTAGGAGGGCTGGAGTCTAAAGAACCAGGTCTGAGGTTGTTGGAAAAGCACAGAAGAGAAATGAGCTTGGATTAGGTGGTGTTTAGGAGGAATGGAGAAGAGGATGTGAGAAATGTTGAAGAAGCAGAATCTGTCAGATGCTGCAAACAAGCAACTTGGGCAAAAAGGGAGATTGTGAGGTCAACTGTGGACATGCTGATACACTAAAGGGACCTGGTCCTGCTCCAGATGCAGGAGACATAAAGGCATGCTGGACAAGACCTTCCCTCTCAAGGACCTGACAGCTTATGTAGCCTCAAGGAAGGCAAGCACCTTTACATGCAAGATGGTGGGGACATCATCAATGTCCTGTGCTTCAGCCCCAACTGCTCTGTGCGGCCACAGGCCCTACCATCAAGACCTGGGACTTGGAGGGCAGGATCATTGTAGACGAACTGAAGCAAGAAGTTATCAGTGCAGCTGCAAGGCAGAGCCACCCCAGTGTACCTCTCTGGCTTTGCCTGTTGATGGCCAGAATGTTTGCTGGCTACACGGACAGCCTGGTGCAAGTGTGACAGGTGGCCATCAATACCTGCTAGAAATATATGACAGAGCTTTAAAAATTAAAAAAACCTGCTTTTTTAATTAAGAAAAAATCAAACCTATGAATTCCACTGAAACACAGTAAGTACTGTATGGACCACATTCCCTCCCCACTACTATCTTGGAATCTATGATGAGTCTAGAGCCCCGTTCTGGAAACCACTGCTGTAGAACATTGTCAACTCTGCCACAAACCAGCCTGCAAATAGAAGGTTCTCCTCCTGCAGGCTGAGAACTGTTAGGACATGGAGGGAACCAACTGTCCTCTAATTCTGGCTGTAATTATTGACAACAATTTTATTAAAACAAATGCAGGTACCATTTATCAAACACTGACAACATGTGAGCACAGCGCCAAGCATCTGATGAAACACTACCATCTCATTTACTTGCCACAACAATCCTAATAATACGCCTCTCTTAAGGACGGGAAACAAGCTCACGGAGGGAAAACAACGTGCTCACATTGCTTTGGTTCCCTGAGGCTGCCTCACCGATCATTTAAAAAGCATCTTGGAACATGCTACCTTCAGAAAGCCTCTATTACCCTCCCCTCTAGGTCCTTCTGTGCCTGATTCCAATTTTATTTATGGCCCCTATTATGCTATTCCATGAGATATGTGTAATTTACATGTCTGTTTCCCCTGTTGAAATACACTCTTGGAGGGGAAGGACTGGATCTGCTTCAGCTTTGCTGTTCGATGCCCAGTGCTGGGTCAGAGCACTGCATATGGGATAGCCAATCAGCTCTATGGTTTCTGAGCCATCAGTCACTCATCAGGCTGCCCCTGGCTCCTGGCCATTCCTTGCACCTCATATACCCCAGGCTCCCTTGCCACATTTACTCAGTAGCTGCAAAATCCATACCGAAGACACCCATGACTTAAAGGGAGAACTTTTCCACTGAAAGGAAACCGGAATAGAAACCTCAGATTCCTTGGATCAAAAGAACTCAAATTATGGCCAAGAGGCCCTAAGACACCAGCCATGTACCCTGCCCTGACATGATCAACAGAAAACCTCACAGTGTCTGGCATGTTTATTTTTCCTACGCCATCACCTCTCTCTGCCTCACATGGGCGCCATGTACACGGAGTGGAGGCGGTGCAGGCTTGAGTGTCCTCCAGACTAGACTCATCACAGCCCTGCCCCGCCAGCTGTAGGCTCTGTGGCAAGACATGCTCTCTCAGGTTCTTTTCTCCCTCACCCACTCCATGGGGCTAGGATGCCAACTGAATGAGATCCCAAATGCAGAAAGCACCTAGAAGGGCAGGGGGGCTGGGTGGCTCCATGGAGTGACAGAATTGGGTTCACACCTCAGCTCCCCATCTTTTTAGCTCTATGGATAAATGAGAATAAGAAAAATACCTTCCTCAGAGTGGTGAAGAGTAAATGAGAGGTCAATGACGAGTGTTTAACACATAGAAATCAATGAATGGTAGCCATTGTTTAACTACGGTGTAAATGACACATCCTGTCAGGACCCCCCAAATCTCATAGTGAGTTAAGAGCAGAGGTCTGAAACCCTATTGCAAGCCATTCATCAACAAAGAGCAATCTCCCCCAGAGAGCTAGTCCCATGGTGCCACTGGGACTCACGGCAGCAATGCAGTGGCAGTGACCACCTGCCACCATGCAAACCCCAGCGACACAAACCCAGTCCCACATCAGCACACATGCTCAGGCACACCTGCTCCTTTCAGTCTGGGAGCCAGCATGACTTCATAGATCATCCAGACGCAGTCAAGGAGGTCAAACTGCAAACATCAAAACCACAATTCCCAGGGAACCTCAACCCTCCTCACTTGTATGAACAATGGGGGACACTGGGTCTACTTCAGTTGGCCACCAATGAGGCAGCTCTGAGTGGCAATGTGAGACAGGTGTGTGGTCAGATGTTAGCGTGGCAGCCAGCTGCTTTTTGCTAAATACGCCTACCTTCTGTCTAGACCAGAGGTAACAAAGAAAGATTTAGGGGACATGGATCTACATTCAGAGCACTGGCAGCAGACACCCTGCTATGTAGGAAAATGGCTGGGTTTGATGATGGCACAAGAAAAAAATGTAGGTTTGAAGTGCTCCAAATTGCTCTCACGGAAGCCCTTCCACCCACCTTCTGTGGGGGTACCCGGGGAGGCTGTCCTGCTCTCTGGACATGGCAACGGCGATGGGGCTGGCAAGATCCCCAGCTCCACAGAAAGAGGAGTGATCTAGACCTGGGATCACTTCATAGCCTTTCAGATGAGTTATGAGAGCAAAACAAGACTGAAAAAATGAACCACCTCTCCGCTTCCTTCCCTAAGACAAAGGTTCCAGAGGTAACAGAAACCAACTGCAGTTCTTAGGCCATAGGAAACCGACAGCGGTCTCCATCCCATCCCGTCCCCTCCCCAAAGTCACATTCACGTCCACTGCATGAGCTCACGGGAATCAGAACTCAAGAGCGCATTACCCACCACATCATTTGGGAGGCTCTGGAGGTCATCAAAGGGGGTTTCCAGGGTGTTGGTGTCCACATTCAGGATCACAACATCATCCAGGGCCATGTTTCTGACTTTCTACAAGTAAAAGAAAAAATTCAGAAGAGAAAATCACTGAAGCACCATGAAGACCCAGATATTCCCTGGCCTTCTCTGGGAAAGGGGAGTAAGGAAGAAAAGTGACATTTGACAAAGGTGTACTCTGTGGCAGGCCCAATACCAAGTTATTCACATGTGTGAGGCCATTAAACCGTCACAAAAACTCTATGAGCTTGTACCGTCATCCACAAGTCCCAGGGGTGGAAAGGGCTTCAGAGACTAAGTTTACTTACCCCAGGTCACACAGCTAGGGAGAAAGATCCTCATACGTCAACATTATTTTTTCCTTATATTTTCAAATAAAAAAAAAAAAACAAAAACCCCAGAAGCTGAAGTCTAGTGCTCTCACTCCAGGAACTCAGATATACAGCTAGGCTCTCAGGATACTCACATGCTCTCATTTACCAAAGGCTACTTGCCCATCTCCTTTGGATCTTGTCATTCTCAGGTATGAAATATGTTGTATAGCCTAGTATTAACATATTAACATTTCTCTTAAACATTAAGTAGAAAGGTCACACTTTTAATTTGGTTCCATATTCCATAGAAATCCAGCTAGGTGAATCATGGCTGTGTGGCTCTGGCCATAATCCATATTCTACTGGTGTAGTAACAGAAAGGGTCAGGGAGACTTGTGCCTGCTTGGTGTTCATGTTTGGTGAGAGGATGAAGACACAACATGGAGAAAAGAAGAGCCCACCACCTGGAAGCAAACTCTCACTGTCCAGAGAAGTACAAGACTGTGTCAGCTGAGTTTTTAATCGCACTATTTACCCGCTGCTGGAATCCATCTCTGTTTTCCTCCTGCCTACCTACCACTTCCAATCTCATTCAATCCTCTTTCCCCATCATGTATTAAAGCTCATTTCTTTAGAGTCCAGCACTTCAGAGCTGTGAAGTTTTTCATTTTGCCCTGGTTAAGCAGAAAGATCCTATAATTTGTTATCCAAACTGGGATGCTTGTGGATGTGAAAGAGAGCATATTACACCAGGGCAGCAGGCACAAGATGGGATGTGTGGTCACCTATATGGAAGGGATCAGTTTCATCACTATCCCTGCTCTGAGCTACTGGATATGACCATGCAGGTGTGCACTGCTCAGGCACACCCAGCCAGCCCAGTTGGGCCGAAATCTGCCAATCCATATGTCTGCTGAGTGGCATCAGTTGAAGACAGGGGTGGGGGTTGGTGATGGGAGGGTGGAGACATCTTTTCCTAATTCATCCAAGAGCACCAATACAGGCTAGTGATGGAGCCGGGTGTCTGGATGGCTGCTAAAGCCCAAGCTTGCTAATGCCCTGGAAATGGACAACAGTAACAAGGCAATAGAAGCCTACCAGTGCTTGCTCTATGCTTTACTCACTAAATCTCATTTAACTCTTATCAAACCCTGTCATTTGCACACTATTACCTTCATTTATGTACCTTGAGGAAAATGAGGTTCGGAGAGGTGAGGTGAGGTGATTGGCAGAGGTAACATGGCACCGTCTGCCTCCACAGCTCATGATCTTGAACAGGATGGCCATCAGCCTCCTTGTCTTCAGACACCCTCAGTGAAGCTGACCACCCCTGGCTTGTTGCTCTGAGTCCTGGCACCCCTTTGCTTGCCTGCCTCCCCCTGTTGGGTGTGGGGGTTCCCTCAGAGGCTCATCAGTTTGGTTCACCACTGCATGATAACCAGCACCCAACAAAATAACTGGCACTTAGGAAGGGCTCATTAATATTGATGTTTGTTGTCTCAAATCCCAGCCTCTAGGATAGAATTTGGTACTTAAGTAAACATTTTGAGATTCTTCCCGGCAGGAGGGTAGAGCCAAGCAGGTCAGAAGCCTCCTAGCGTTGAAATAACACTCCCAGAGGGCAGAATCCTGGAACCCTTCCACATTACAAGACCAGGAGCCTCAAATTTCTTCTGCTGTTGACTTCTCCAGGGGCTAGTACACAAACTTACCAATCAATTCATAAACATTTACTAAATGTTTTCTCTGGGCTGAGAGCCACAGGGGAGGAACAAGATTGCCTACTTAGAAGTTTATTCTTCCCCCTAGACCCCCAACCTCATACTAACTGCTTTATTCACAGGTTATAAAGCTATCAGCAAACAGCATTGATGATAATACAAATAACTAATGTTTTACAAAGCAGAATCCCATTTTACAGATGAGAACATCAAGACTCATAGTGAATTGTCCAAAGCTCCTTAGCAGCCTCACTTTGCAATCCAACAGGTTAAACACTTAGCAATGTGCTAGCAGGAAGTTACAGAAAGTCTTAATAACCACCTTTTCCCACTTACATCACACTTTAGAGCTCATAAAGCACTTTCACACAGATTCTTTCATTTTCAATACAAGCTGGGGGTGAGGGATCACCATTTCCATTTCAGAGATGAGAAACTGAGGCTCAGAGAGGTGACGTGGCCTGCCCAAGGTTATGCGGCTACTAACCGGCCTCTTCATCGGTAAAATTGAGAAGATAACTATGACTGCCCTCCTTAGCCCTCTTCCCCGGGGCTGCTGTGCAGATTAGAGGTGCTATGTGCACAGCGCTGGACACAAAGTAGGCCTTACAGTAGCAATTACTATTGCTTTTATAATATACAAGCCCCAGCCACGGCCAGCGTGGAAACTGCAGCGGCAATGGCCTATGGCAAAGATCCTCTGGTTCCTCCTGGTCCCTGCTGGACTCTCACTTAAAAGGATGAGACGCTGGCACAGGACATGGAACTGGAGAAGGGGCCCCAAGGGGCTCTAGAACTTGGCTAGTGACTTCAGGACTTGGGGGCTGAGTTGAAGGCCACTGCACCCCAGAGTTGCTGATTTTGCCTCATCTGATCTCCAAAGAGGCCCAAACAGATAGGGGCAGGGGGCCTGGCCACTGGAGAGAAGTCTCGGGGCTGAAAGGCTAGCTACAGGGATGTTGATTTTGGACGAGGATCGGGCGTTGTTTCTGTGTTCCCAGGGGGGCCCCAGTGGCACAGACCGGCTGTTGTGGGCTCTCCATGGCTGGGCTGGAACAGGCTTTTGATTTCTTCCCACTCCTGGCTGGAGGACTTGCCAGTTAAGCTGTGTGGAGTGTTTACTTTTTGAACAATGGCCGCAAGCTGAAGAAGAGGAAAAAACCTGGCCCTTTCTTCTGACTTAGCAGGCCAGGGTCCCCTTAGTAACCAAAATGCCCGCGCACCAGGCTCCAGGAGGAGCAAGGTCGGCACAGTTTCCTCTCATAGGACAATGCTGCCCTCCTGGTGGCGAAGCCTCTTCCAAAGGGCCTGGCATGGACTCAAGGGCCTTCCTGAAGCTCATGTTCCCAAGGAAAGAATCAGAGGCCAGCTTGGCCGGATGGTGTCCTATGCCTGAAAGGCTCAAGGAAACAAGAGGAATGAAGAAAGGCAAAATACAAAACAAACCCCACAAAACCCCTCAAAGTTGGGGGGTGGGGTGGGCAGTGCTGATGGGGAAGGAAGCTGGGCTGTTACTGGGTACCCACGTTTAACCCTGACCATGCTATGAGGGAGATACCACCAGCTCCACAGTAAGGAGGAAGCTCAGAGAGGTCAAAGAAGCTAGTGAATGGCAGAGGGGACTTTTGAACCCAGTCTGACTCTTTCCGGAGATGTCCCCAAATCAATAGCTCAGACTTCAGAATGAGTATCTCTGTAGGGCACACAGCTACACTAACACTCTCAGGACTTGCTTTCTCTCACACAAAATGACACTTGCCTTTTGTATAATAAAAATTAAGTGTGTTTAAAAAAATGGGGCAGAAAAGTTCAAAGAAGAAAATTGTGGCTACTGTAATCCCTCCATTTGGAGATAATGTTTTGGTATATTTCTTTCCATATCCCCTCCATCCCAACCTCTACTTTTTAAAACACAGTTGAAATAAGTCAATGTTTTTTTCTGATTTTCTCATTTATTACAACATAAGCGATGTCTTACTTTAGTAAAAGCTGTGTAATCGCTAATTGCTACAAAATGTTCTACTTCATAGAAGCAAACCCAACCAAGACTCCTTTGTTGGCTATTTCTAGTTTTAAAGAAATTATTATAAATAATATTCCTGTGAAATCTGTAGGCATATAGCCGTGTGCTTTAGGATGGATTCCTAGAAGTGGAATTTCCTTTCCACTTCTTAAAGAGTGTCCCTCTCAAATTCGACTTTGAGAGAGATATCTTTACTTCCAATTATTTTAAAGTCATTTTATCCACAGCTTGTGTTTCCTACTCTAAGTGAAGAAAAATCAGCAAAGACACGAGCAGATGTCAAAATAGTCCTCCAAAAACCCTACCCAATTAAAACACTTACTAGTACCGCAGCACACCGAGACAGCTCTCCGGTAGCTTGTCCCACCAACACATTCCCTCTCTTTTTAGTTACAACATATGCCAAAGCTCCTGCCAGCTGCAAACCCTCCCCCCACCAGACTCTATAGGCTTTTTCTCAGAATGGAAAAAAAAAGATACTGACATGTACACCGGCTTTCCAAATGGCATTTCTTGCACAGAGAAATACACAAAAATGGCATCTTCCCATAAATACTGTTAATCAAAAATGTCTTTCCCTTTATGCTTTGTCACAGACAGACTTAGTCTGACCTCTGCCTTTCAGGACAGAAAAGGGAAAAAATCATAGTATGGGAGGTGTTCGGGGCAAATGAGCAAATACAGGCTCTAATATAAGCTTCACCTCTAGATTGCACCTTCGCACGTGGGGTGCCTCAGGCAATTCACTCAAATTCATAAATCCTCCAGGTTTTCATCTGTAAAATGGGGATCATGATAGTAGTCACCTCACAGAGTTGTTGTGAGGATTAGATAAGTGAATGTACATAGAGGAGACAGTGTGATTCCCAGGAGATCCGTAACAGGCATTCAACCAACAGTGGCACTCTTGCCTGTCTGTCCCCTCTCCTTCAATGGTTCCTGGGACCTCAGTGGAGCCTGGCAAACCTCATCCTGGAGCACCTGAGAAAGCAGTAAGTTTGCCTTGCCCCACGCTAGCCTATGGTTTACTCCCACAACCAGAATACTGTCAGTCTACAATTATGAATACAGGTATTGGATTCCTTCTCTAGTGTGTGGGCTTCTTGGGGCCACCAAGACAGATTTCTGTACTCTCAACTCCTACCCCAATATTTGGCCCCAGAGTAGGCAATTCATGAATGAATGAATGAATGAATGGGAGGCCACAAAGCCTAGAGATGAAAAGCACAGGATCTGGAAGCCAGTCTTTGTGAGTACTAACTCAGCTCCACCACTCGCCTGCTATGGAATCGTGGGGCTTTCACTTAATCTCTCTGTGCCTCCGTCTCCTCCTCTATAAACTGGGGATGATAACAGTGCCTACACCTTATGCTTTTGGTGAGGATTAAAGGGGTTAAGATTTTTAAAGTACTTAGACTAGTGCCTGGCACATGAGAAGTGCAAGGCAAATGTTTGTTAAATTAAAATGAATGATCTTTTGAGGGTGATGGAAATATTCTATACCTCTACTGGTGATGGTTTCACTAACATATAAAATTCAGAATTCATTGAATCATACAGTTTAAATGGATGGTTTGTTGTGCAAAAATTACAACACAATGAGTTGATAAACACATTAGTGCCATTTCCAGAGGACAGACTAAAGTCACAATAGACCATGAAAAGTAACAACGCATGAATGATGGTGACCAAATGCCACTTGACAAGGTAATTTTTCTGCAAACCATCCCCCAAAGCACATTCTGATCTGTGGCTGTGTTTGGCTCCTTGCTGCCTTCCTTTTTTGTCCTGCCCAGGATTTTTAAAACTTTTTTTCTACTCATGCCCTCCTAGGATAAACATAGAATCCAATGTCCCTGATACACTTCCCTACACAAAAGTGGGGTCCACTTGAGAATCACTCTACCTTTCGTGTATCGTCTCTAGCCAAGATTTTACAGAATCTTACTTTCTAGAGTTGATTGTATGAAAACAATGGGTCTATGTCCCCTGCTAAAATATAAAGTATCAGGTGCACTTGTTCAAACCATGCCAGTCCTCCACACCGATGGGGGTGACCTTGCCTATCTAGGGAGGGGTTTGGGCAGCTAGTGACAAAAGGCAGGACTCAGAACCAGGTCACAAAATGAAGAGCAAGGATTTGCACTGGCAACATAATTCAGGGGATCCAGAGAACAGTCAGGAGCATGTGGTCAGTTCTCTCGGCCAAGGAAGCCAGGGCTGGAGGCAGAGGAAAGAAGCTGGTCCTGGATATTAAGGAGCAGGGCCCAGATCCACCTCTGCCTCCTCAGCTGAGAACCAGGCTCCATACCTAAGATGGAGGTGGTGAGGGTTGGTGAGGAATAAATGAGCCAGTGCACGGTGAGTCTTTTCTGTTATCCTTCCACCAGGAACATCGTCAGGGCAGAGCTGTGTCTTATTCATCTCTGCATCTCCAGTGCCCAGCACAGTGCCTGACACAGGGCAACCACTCATGAATTGTAATATTGTGGCTGGGTCCACTCTACAGGGAGGCAGACCTGGCGCAGATGTCATATAAGCCCAAATGGACAGCGTAACCCCGATGTAAGCAAACTGGAGTTTGCTCAAGGAAGTGTGATGGGAATAACGATAATGATGATGAGAATGACAACAATCATGTAAAATTATCATGATTAGTGTAGAATTAATTCACAGTTGACACAGCAAGTAAGATAGGTGTTACCATGGTAGTTGAGATGTGGGTTGTGGAATGAGACGACCAGATTCAAGCCCTGCCTCTGCCACTGTGTAGCCTTCTTTACTTCTGAGCCTCAACTTTCTCACCTGTAAAATGGGGATAATACCACCTACTGCCCAGCTATGTTTGGAGAGTGAAGTGGGACAATATGTGTAAAGAATTGAACACAGTACCTGACTGCAGTTAGTGAACAATAAATGGGGGGGGGGGGTGTGCTATGAAAAATGAGTTACCATCCTTGCAATTTGAAAGGAAGATTAGAGTTTCAAGGCTGTAAGAATCTGAACAACTGATTTTCAGACCAAAGGCAGAGGCTCCATTATTAGAATACAGTGCCATTAAAATTTAAACTACCACCAACCTACTGTTCTTTTCCTGGCTATGCCTTAGGGACACAAGCATGTTCTCTGAGCCAGACTGCCTGAGTCTGCGTCCCAACTCTGCCAGTTACAATTGTGCTACCTTGGGCAAACCCTGTAACCTCCTGCGCCTCAGTTTCCTCATCTGTATGTGGAGATGAAAATAGTACCGACACCTAGGATAATGGTTACCCTTGGGTCAGAGGGAGAATGACTATAAAGGGGCACAAGAGGGGCTTCCAGAGGGCTGGTAATACTTTGTTTCTTGGTCTGGAGGTGGTTACGTGGCGTGGCTGCCTTGTGGGAACTCAACTTGCTCTGCACTTCGGATGAGGGCGCTCTTCCCTAGAAATCTATAAAATGGGACTATGACCACATGCTACATAGGGTTGTGACAAGATTAAAGAAAAAGAAAAAAAAAGTTTATTTTGTACCTGCATGGCCACGTTCCCCCTACCTGCCCACGGTGCTGGTCTTGGCAACAGGCAGGCTCCCGCCCTGTTGGAGTGACCCCTGAGGCCTGTAAGCATTCTCCTCTCCTACGACCAAGCCAGCGCCTGAGGCAGGTCCTCTGACACCAGCGACTAGACCACAGGCAAAGGGGACAGGTTCAGACCGACTTCCTGCAAAGACACTTTGCTTCAAGAGGAAGCATATCCTCTTAAATCAGAGCATTATCAAACCCACAAAGTGCTTTGCTTTGGCTCAGAGAAAGTCCAAAGCTCATCTCTGAAAGAGGCAGAACTGCCACGGCTCCTGACATTGCACTTGATGTCTCACTGAAATATGACTTCTTGGCAGCTTTTTTTTTTTTTTTTAAAGTTTTTAAAGGTAGAGAATATGGTTAAAACTAAACTGAAAATTGTATCTTAACAGTTCATCAATCTAAATTTTACCCGAAATGACTGCTGCCAGCTTCACACAGTCACCTCGTAGGCTGACTGCACCCCTGAGGCACAGCTAACTCTGCAGGGGCCTCACAGGCCGGGCCGGTGCTACACGCTCTCTTACTCCCATAACTGCAAAATGAGCTACTAGCTGCTGTGTTCCTCCTGTGGCCTAACCCTTCACATGTACCATTGATTCAGTCCTCACAACACCCCTGTGGAGGGAAAAGGAAATGCTGGGTCATAGAGGTAAAACAACTTGTCCAAAGTCCCATGCCTTAGCAGTAGTCGAGCTAACACTGAACCCAGATGAACATCAAAACCTTCGTTATCACCCAACACACCTTACTAATTGCTCTGACACGTTGTTTTGACCAACAAACATACTGAGCAACTGTAATTTAATAGAGGTTTGCTAGGTACATAACAGCAGAATCAAGCAGCCTGATGGTTGGTCCAGACTCTACTAAATGCTCAAGGAAGAGGGTTTACTATGAAATATTGTACCCATTTGACGGATGAGGACACTGAGGCTAAAGAGATGAAACGGTTTGCCCTTGTTCTCACAATGGGTACTTTGTCAGAAAAAGGATCTGACTCTGGTTTCCATGCCAATGTTCTTTCCACTAAACAGCACGTACAAAATGTACTCAAATGCATGCGCATGTATATGAGAACGTAACAAAGAACAGCATGGGGAGCTAGTGGCCTCCTAGGAGGAAGGGAAAGAGAAATCAGAGGGAAAGTGGAAAGGACAGGAAGAGGAAAGGAACATATTCAGGTATTCTAAACTCTTTACTCCCTCCTGAAATCTCAGATACACATAGAGGGAAGAGTGACATTTTCCTTCCCTCCCTTATGCCCCAAAGGTCACCGAGCTGCCAAGCAGTTGATAAACGTAGTAGTTTTTCTTTGGAGCCAGGAGTCACTGATTTGCTCCTTCCTGCTCCACAAAATTAAAAATCTAAGCCTAAGAGTTCAGAGGACCCCTGAAAACACTGCTGGAATTTCCCAGGGTGCTTTAAACAGAAACAGAAGCTTGGCAGGGGAGGGAAGTGGTGCAAGCACCTCACAGGTCAGGCCAAATCCCCTCTTCACAAGGTAATAAGCACTGACTCTCATTAACAAATCCAGAGATTTTCAACCCAGGTCAGTAAAGGGGCTACTTCTCCAATGGGCTTTTCTTCCTTTCCTGACCATCATCCTTTGGAGCTTCATTCATTCACCCATTCATTCACTCATTGGTCAGTCATGTCAATCTGAAGCTAGGTCTCAAAGACAGAGATGACTAAAACATGATGTCTAAACTCAAGAGGCTCCCGGCCTACTAGTGTGTGGGTGAGGATGGAGTGGGGGAGGGTGGAAATTTTAATAAGCCTAAGAAAAGGCACAGTCATATGTAGTAGAAAAGACCTCGCTCTGGTGGAACATCTCCATACACATGGAGCTTGCCCACTGCCTCCCCAGATGGTTGTGGGCCCAGGGCCACAGAGTCCCAAGGCTGGTGTCCTGGCTCACTCACTCACTCGTCGGGTAGCTTTAGGCAAGACCTTTCGCCTCCTTTAGTATCAGTTTCCAGCTCTGTGAGATTGGGTCTTGATCCTCACCTTCAGGATTGTAAGAAGGTTAAAAGAAGACGCAGTAGGGTATGTGCTTCATAGAGCACCGGCCACAGAGAAGAAGCTCAGTCAGTGCCAGTCTGCCTTCTTCTGAGAGTTTGGTTCTGCCAGCTGTGAGGCTCCACCCAACACAGCGCCACCATCCAGCCTGCCTCCACTCTGCCCTCCGGAATGGAGGGGTGAGCCCATGTACACCTCTGATTCTGCTGGGGTTTTGCCCTAAACTGAAGCACCTTCCTACTGCTGGAGACTCTGTTTCCTCATGAGTAAAAAGAGGATGTGGAAGGTGTCAACACCTTTCACCACTGCTGCATAATGCAAATGAGAGATGAGGTGGCAGAGTGCTTGGTAAAATGTGAAGATGGCCCAGCACAGATCACCATGATTATCTCCATCCTGCAAGACTCTGCTCTTCCTGACTATTCCTGCTCCCACAGCAAGTTGCCTTCTTTGGTCCCAAGCAAGGACAATGGACAACATACACTTGGGCCCTCAATTAAAACTTGATTAGTGATGTTTCTAATTGTTTCATATGTACCTGTCACTTTTTCCTTAAAATAGCTGATTTAACCACACTATGTTTACATATACTGCAATAACACCAGTGTCATCTATAAAACATTGTAGAGTTTTTAAACACTGTATTTTTGAATATGTGATTTCATTTGATCTTCAAAGCAACCTCATGGAATAAGCATGATTATTCCCATTTCACAAAAGAGAAAAAAGAAGCTCTTGCCTCAGGTCCAGAGTAATAAAAGAGCTAGGATCTGAACTTGGGACTGCTGGTCCCCAAAGCCTGGTCCCCTTCTCTTCTCTGTGCAGCCATGTCTACTCTCCTGGTTTAGCAAATACTGAGGTCAGTGACCAGGTCACTTTTTTTGGTAACCTCCACAGATAGACTTATCAGAGGCTAGATACACAAGAACAAACAGACCATAAAAACAGGGACTGTTTCTTTTTCTTTCGTACACTGAAACACACAACAAAATAATTGGGTTTGAATTCTGATCCTGATCATTATTAGCTGTGTACAAGTTACTTAACCTTCCTGTGCCCAAATTTCAGGATCTGTAAAGCAGGGCCACCATTACTAGAGCACAGACTTGTAAAAATTAAATTATAAGCATAATGCATCCAGCAGTATTTCAAAAAAAGTAACCATCCAATTTGAAATGATGAAACTTGAATTTAAATTTCACTGGGGGCATAAGGGGATGCTGATTCCCCAGTGCCCAAATGCTTTGGGGTCGCCCACTCATAAAACAGGGCCTTCCTTCCTCCCACCCAACTGCCACTTGCCATCATTCATTCATCACTAAGCACAGCAAACTTGGACTCCCATCTCCACCTGCCTTTTATTTGAAATGTCAATTTTTAAAGAGTGGAGAGGTTGGAAACCCAATTTAACAAGCATGCTGAAACATTGTTTATTGCCCCCATAAACATGGCTTAGTGAGAATTACGGACTTAATCAGAGTGAACTTATCTCCCGGTGAAAAGGAACACTTTAAATTTCAGAAATGGCACCTTCACTGTGAAAATCTCTTAACTTTTCAAACAAACTACAGGGGGTCTTAAACATATGGGCAGTAAAGGGGCAGCCATTACTGTGATTTGTCTTGCCCAAGAGCCAAGGAGCCCTAAAGGTCCATAACAACTTTAAGATCCAGGGAAAATATTTGGAAAAACATATTCAGGAGACATGTCTCTAAAAACACCCAAAAGGTCTGCCGAGTGGGAAGTAATATCTGTACGGTTGCTTGGGGCTGCGCAAAAGAAAGGACCCTGGAGTCATTAGAACAGGGGCTATTTAACCAGCAGCAGCATTGAGAAAGCTCACCTCTCCTCCTGTGTGTAAGATTAAGCATTAGGTAATAGGTAATTAGCAATTGGTAATATTTTGGGACCTGCTTTTCAGAAGACAGGTGTCACATAAATCCCAAAGACTACTAAACAGTTTGTGTGGTATTTTTTTCTTTCTAAAAAGCATTTCCAGAGGGTGAGGACCTGGGAACCCCAACTTCCCAATTTGAGGCTTCATTAAGGCTGCTCTGATCATTCATTCCAGGAAAGGTTTTCATAAAGACTCCCCATTTTGCAGAGACTGTATCAGCCTGGCTGCCAGAGGCAGGAAAGGCAACAGATATAAAATTTTATTATTTCAATGCCCCAGTAGCAGCCAGGAGGACTTAATGAAATCGCCAAGATTTACAATCTGAAATAGCTATTGCACAGACAGATATGGTTAAGGGAGCTGTGCCCTCTGACCTTTCAACCCTTTGATCCTCACACAGCAGGTGGCCTGGAGCCCCCTCCTGGGCATCTTCCCTCTCTTCCGACACTGCTGAACCTTGATGTGCAATAAGCCTGACCCTACACAGGTGACTCTCACAGTGCTTATCACCAGCAGCTGCTGCTAATGGAACAGCCCAAATCACTTGGCCTCGAGATTCCAACTTGGAGATGGGGGAAGAGGGATCTGCTGTGTAGTGTCCGAATGGTGCTGAAATGATGCCCAATAGTTCAGCCTCAAGTCCAGTTGTTTGGAAATGCTTAACGATGTCATTACCAAAAACTGTCCTAGAAATGGAACTCTGGTCTCCTCTGATTTATACTTTGAGTTAGAAAAAAAAAAAATCACCTTTTAAAAATAAATCACAAATCTCAAAAAAAAAAAAAAAAAAAAATCAACCCCGAAGTCCCAAATGCATCTCTCAGAACTTCCCTAAAACCATGTGCAGCAAATTTATACCAATGAAAATCAAAACAATTTTTGGAAACCTAAAATTGACTGTTTTCAGTTCCATGAAATTTCATTTAAAAAACCCCATATGCCAAAATGTCCAAATTCTCTTATTTTTAAAAATTGGGATGACTTCCAAAATCATAGCTATCTTTTTCTTCCTTTTTTTTCCTTCTAAAGCTAAGGATGGGTAATGTGCATATGTACTTATCAAGCTTCATAATTTAACCCATTCGGTCAGTAGAAAATATTTTCAATAAAATGCTGAAGAGGCAGGATATAAATTTATTACCATTCCATCTTTTAAAACAATTGACTCCTAGGTGCCAGGGTTTAATTCTATTTGGTTAAGGACATGTCCAGGAGTTTAGGCAGCTCCAGTCTGCAGCTTTTAGTTTTTGTCAGATATTTAGGCAGGACACATAAACCATTCTGTGCGATGCTGATAACACCCAGCTTAACTGCCACTGCTGATCATACTTGGGAAAAGCCCTGAGCCCATACCTTTGTTTCTAAACAAACAGTATGGTCATCCCCACTCTTTACCTACAAAGGCCTGAGCTTAGGTCATGTATGTCTGAATTCAACAGGCAAAGAAAAAACCCACTTCTTTTGTAGCCTGAGTGGCATATATTTTAAATATTCAACTTTAAATTCATTTTGAAATCAGCTGAGAATCAGACAATATGTAGAGAGAGGTTTATAGGCTCCAATTTTAGTCACACTTTTCTCTATGGATGTTTAAGTTTAGTACAGAGAGCAGTTTATGGAAAAAGCAGTTCAGCAGGGGAAAAAAGGTATGGTTACTACATCACAGTTTGATCACTTTGTACAAAATTATTATTAAGCTCTCTTCTTCAGAGGTGCCTACTGGAAATATTTTATTAATTATAATATCTATCCATCAAGTGAGGGTCTACTAATGTGCACGAAACTTTAGTCGTATTATTTCTGTCATCACTTTAGGGCAGGTGACCCCATTTTGCAGATGGAGATGTTAAAGCATACATGCACAGATGCTCAGTGATTTGCCTAAGTTACACAGGGACAAATAGTGGAGCTGGGATTCAAGCTCAGGTTCAAAGCCCTCAAAGCTCCTCGTCCATCCACATTTTTTCCCAACAAAAGCAAAACAAAGGCAAAACAACAACAACAATAATTTGTACAGAAAAGGCCAGATTTCGGCTTGCTTACACATTGCTGTGGCCCATTTAAAAGCCTTCCAAATCAATTATTTTAGGTCATTAAGAGGAAGTTTAATTTGGTTGACAAACACCCCTACTGTGGTGACCTCACATATCAACAACAAATGCCTGATGGTACCATGAGTCTGCTGAGCATGGTGTTAAACAAAACCACATGTGCCCTGATTCCAAGTGGGATTCGACTAGGCCAAGGGTACTGCTCTTCAATCATCATGCTGCTGGTCTCTGAGCTCCCTCAGTGGCCCCGCCCCTAATCACTTGCAAGGAGTTTATGAAAAGAAGTCATCAGTCCCATGTGGCTGCGTTCAGTTGAAAGTGCCTTTAAGCTAATGTTGATTTAGAAAAAGTCACTCAATAAAAAAATACAAAAGGAGGCTGGAAAAGAAGGCAGAGCCAATCTTCAGCAGATGTCTCTTAGCTTATTTTGTTAAAAATTTACCAGTTTTACACATACACAATATTGATAATCACTTCCATTTACTTGGCGCCTACAATGTGTCAGGTAACACTTTTCTCATTTACTCCTCATTAAAAAACTCCTATGAACTGGATATTCTACCTATTTTACAAGGAAGGAGTTTGAAGCTCAAAGAGGCACCTTAACACCCCCAACTGCCAAACAGAAGCACCCCTCTCAAAGGGGTGACAATTAAAAATTATATAGCTCGAGTGCCATCTATATTGGTAGACCCTCATTCAATGGTTGATATTACTATTAAATATTTAGAATAGGCATCTCTTATGAGGATAACAGAATTAGCAGTTCTATACATAGTGGTCGAATTGTGTGATGTAGTAACCATACCCGCTCCCCCCTCCCCACCAGCCCCTGCTAAACCAATTTCACCTTTAAACAAAGGAGCTTGTTTAAAGTGGCCTAATAGTCGTGGAGGCAGAATTTGAATCCAGGTCCTTACAACTCTAGAGCCCAAGAGTTCTCTTCACTCTGCCTCAAAGCCTCCTGCATGCTGCTCCTTATCTTAATCTGACAGGAATTTGGTTAGTTCAAGCTTCTCTTAGTAACAATTTATAAACTTTAAGTTTTCTTTGAAGTCAGTTTTAAGGCTGCTAAGTGGAACTTATATATGATGACTGGCTAAGTGATGATAGGAAAACTGGGAAACAAAAGCATCAATGATGGTTTCACATTTTCTACCGAGGTTCTCCCTCATAAATTACTCAGTTTTTCTAATCTGTAACAGAGGGCTAGCTCCTCTCACAAGAGAACAATTCAGTCACAACAAATCAGGCTGAAAATGTACTGACTGCAAGAGATACTTCAGTCAGCCAGAAGTACTCGTTCCCTTCGATTACACAAATTACTACTAGAGCTTTAAGTTGTTTTATATTAACTAATTCCAACATTAGGATAAGTGGCATTTAAGAATCACACTCATTTTAAAAGCAGATGCCACATGAGGAGGAGGGACCTTCCAAAGGAAATCCATCAGGTGAAATCCAGAACATTCCTTAGGCTCTAAGTTGAACACGGAGGCTGAATTTTCACTCTGAATGCTCTGGATGTGACAGATTCACATGTGATGATTTGCTTGGTAACAGCACACAAAGGAAATTTCAGCAAAATCAACCTGCTGTCCAATTACTTTTTTCTTTATACAATTAAGCAAGCACCAGGGTTTTCACTGATCTAAACTTTGCCTCTTATTTTTATAATACTCACTATGAGGAATAATGTTTGGCAGAGCTTTTTAAAAAGCTCTTCACATCCATTATATCAGTTAGTTTTTACAACTCTTTGAGATGGATAATCTGATCTTAATTTCACTGATGAGAGAATGGAGCCTCGGAGAGGCTAAGTAACCCTGCCCCAGTCACAAGTGTACTCAGAGCTTCCTCTGGAAAAATATGAGGCTGCCAGACTCGACCTCTCCTTTCCCCTCACTACCACCCCCAGTGCCTGGCCTGGAGGCCACCCTGAGAAGGAAAAGCTCAGGCAAAGGTGGGAGCCTCTGCCCAGGGCTAGGGCAGGGCTAGGTGTAATCAGACACAGCCTGATCCAGAGGCTCTGGGGTCTGACAAACCCATCATAATTGTGGGACTGGAAGCAAATTATTTTACCTCTCTGAGCCTCAGTCTCCCCATTTGCAAATATGAATATCTTCTCTTTGGTAGACAGATTCTGAGGAATTAGCAAAAGTGAAAACAGGTATAGTACTGAGCACTGTGGTGCTGAGCAAGGACACAGAAGATGCCAGTTTCTTCCCAACCTACTCCCTTTCTCCCTAAAGCTCTTCCCATGAACCTATGACAGAAACTACCAGGTGGAATTTTTCATTCAAATATCACCTCCTTATAAAGTAGGACTATGATTACTTAGCACTACAAACAGATCTCATGTGGAATTTCTCAGTTCTAGTGAGGACACACAGGCACAGCACCACTTACACCTGAATGTAATTATGACTCAGAGTTTTGCATCAGTCATAGCGTTAACAAGTGCGAGCTACGTCTTATTACCATCTACCTGAGGAGTCCTGTGAAGGAGTAAAATGGTACACTGGTTAACAGGAAATACTCTTCTACACTCACCATGAAACTGTTTAAAACTAAACATTAAAAAAATGAACAAAGGATTCAAGACTTTCTATGTCAGGGACAAATGAAAAGAAAAAAATGAGTTAAAATGGTGCCAATTCATTTGACAGAAATTCAGGTTCTTTGAGATGCAAAGGGAAAAAAAGTTATTTTTCTTGTCTGTAAATAAGTAAATCCTGTAATTTTGAGTAAAAGCTCCACAGTTAAACCACTGCAGACACAGACAATAATCGTCTCTGGACCCGAGAGACCAGGAGACACTGTGACGTGGCACGTGGGTGCTGTCCCTGGAACAGTGGCTCCACGCGGTCTCAAGCCCTGGGTGCACGGGCAAAACCAGCCTTCTCCAAGCTCCAGCCAAGCCTTCCTACATAAAGGACAGTGAGGAAGAGAGAGAAATGCCGGAAGCTTGGCTCGTCTCCTTGTGCATCCATCACTCGTCTCTTGAAATTGCTTTGGTGAACTTGGTACCTGGGTCTTACTCCCCCTATTCCTAATGCTTGAAACTACCACTTAGTATATAACCTAAATTTATACTTTCAAACTGGGCTGTAGAAAGATTATCTAATCCATAAAAAGTACTTGGAAACAGAGAGAAAACAAAAATCTAGTAAAAATGGTGCTTAAAACCTCAAAGAAAGCCATCACTACAAACACCTCTGGTCTGGTAGCAAGGAAACCATTTGGAAGCTTGGGTTTGGGACGCTAACACATTTGAATTTTATATATACGGTTGCGGTGTGTTAATTTACTTAAGAATTACCTTGATCTTTACAAATATCAATTTACTTTATTAACATGGTTAAGCAGTTTCCAGGCATTTTATATGGAAGGACCTTGTTTCTAACGGCCCAGAAGGAGGAGGCCTGACCATGTCCCTTCCCTATTTACACCCTTCAATGGCTCTCCATTGCCCTATAAAGTTGAAGCTCTTATAACGCGGCTTACAAGGCCCTGGATGGCCTGGCCCTGCCTGCCCACCTCAGCGTTCCTCTCCCCCCTCAGCTCCACACTCCCGGCCGACACGGAACTTCTCACACTTCCTGGTAAACTCCGTGGTCTACACTATACGTCTCTGCAGATGCTGTTCCCTGTTCCTCTGGTTAAACACCTATTTATCTGTTAGGTCTCTGTTTAGGCATTCCCTGCCTCTGAGAAGCCTAGCCCTCAAGGCTCAGTTCACTTTTTCCCCGACCAGAGCCGATGGCCTCTCAAATTCCCTGCAATCATTTTCTCCTTGTCTGCATCTGTTCCAGACAAAACTCTGAAGGTGCAGATTATGTCACATTCACCATTTTACATAGAACTCCTAGTACGATACAATGCCTGGTTCACAGAAGGCTCTCAAAACATCACCACAGAAGGGGTATGTACTGTATAGTGATCAGACACTGGGATATGCTGAACATATACAGGGCTCATTTATTTAATCTTTACCACAATCTTAAAAGATGGGGACCAACCATTCTTACAGATGAAGAAAGTAAGGAGAGACAAAGTATCATGCCTGAAATGACTACAGCAGGGGAGTGGTCAAGCAGGGAACTGGAAGGGCATTTATTCAAATTTTTTAAAAGTGCCACTCCCATCCCTGATACAGTGCCTTCAGCACCACCAGCCAGGAGGAAATAGGGCAGGCACAAGCCAATTCTGTAGAAAGTCTTTCCCTAGGGAATGAAGATGATGATCCCTGGAACCTAAGAGTCCCTGAAACACACTTTCAAAGCCATTAATTGAACAATATAAATGGCTTAAGGCCACTGAGGAAAGAAACCCAGCAACGGTTGCTGACCTCTGTTGGATCTTTATGTGCCAGGCACTGTCCTAGGTCCCCGAGAAGCACTATCTCACTGGATCCCTCAACAACGCCAGAGGGGAAGCTTGGCCACTGCTCTCCTTTTACAGGTGAGAAGACAGGGGCTCAGAGGTCCGTTACTTTGCCCACAATCACACAAGCAGGAGGTAGGAGGGCCGGAACCCAGAACCCCCATTCTAACCTCCACACCTTACTGCCTCTGTGTGTAGGTGGAGCTTCATTTACAGGCTAACCTGAGCCCCTGTCTGCACTGCTCACTGCTGTCACCTTGCCTTCCTCCTTCTGGACCATTCCCCCACCAGGAATGATACCAAAGACCTGCAGACCTCCCTCACATTGCTCTGAGACCTGTACACAAAGTATTTTTTGTGAGGCTTAAAGAGGAAGGTCTTCATTTATCAAAAAGGAGAAGTAAACCATCTAGCAGATTTGACCTGCTACCAGACGTGGCACAGAAGAGGAGCTGCAGAAAGTCTCCTGAACTGAACTGAGGTCCAGGGAACGAAAGGAAACAGTCACTGTGTAATCTGGCCGCGTTTTGGCACTTCCTAGCTGCCAGCTAACATGATCATTCTCTCCAAGAAGAAACTAGGTCTATGCCAATACCCTCGGCTATCCTGCTAACTTACCACCAGCCTCAAATTAGTGTTTGCTTAAATGAGAGAAAGGATATAAAAAGGCAGAGGAGGGATAAGAATGACGATCAGCTAGAAACTTATCACTTTAGAAGGAAGGCGGACTTTTTAAGGTGACCGGGTTACCAGTTAGCAAATAGTCAGGGCCCTGTAACAGCATGAAGGCTGGAATTAGATCTTCCCCCAAAATAGCCTCTTTTCAAATGAGAACACTAGGTTATAATTTATATTTCTCTTTGTGCAACAAATTTGAGTGTCATAAAAATGGTTAAAAAGTCTTCCTATGGTAGCTTTTTCTAAACTTTTATGAACATCTGCCACATTCATTTGAAGTTTAAAAAATTCTGGCACATATGCAAAGGCATAATAAGGTGCCTATAGCTTTCAAGAAAAAATAACAAGACAGTCAAAAATAAGCCTTTTGCTGAATTGCCAGTAAGAAAACTAGTGTGTGAGAGGAGCTGGGCCTTCCCGAGCTCCTTCCTGAAAGAGCTTTCCTTTGGCCCCAGGTACGAGCTCCACCCCAAGCATTACAGCCCAGTTCCTGGCAGAAATCTCAGGGCAGCATCTCTCTCACTTGAAGGTATAATAGAACTGGATAAGCCCGATCAAAAAGCACGAGTGGAGCCCTCCAAGTCTGAGCTGAAATCTGTGGGAGGAGTCCAGGAGACCCAATTTCACGGTTTGGTAGTTCACAGTTGCCTGACACACGCAGGAGATGCTCTTTTGTTTGGAAAGTGTCTTAGCTGGCTTCAAGAGTGGGGCAACCACGACAGTTTTGTTTTTCTTTAGTGCTGACCACATAATAGTTCAGCATGGCAAACTCCTCCCCAATTTCAGCCCATCAACAGGGCTAAGATTTATCTTGGCCAGAGCTTCCCGACCCTTCTCACTTAAAACCCTTCAAAGGCTGAGCAGAGTGGACTTGCACCCATTCACCTAAGTGCAAAACTTTGCCTCAAGTTTTAGCTTTAAAGTTCATGCATGTTTTACTACAAAAAAACCTTATCTTAAGTTATAATCATATAAAAAGTAACAAATGTACTCCCTGCCATCTTTAAGTAGAAGAATTATGGTGCTGGGTTCCCTGAAAACAGTGATGCTTGCTGGAGGGCTCTAAATGTGCTCTGAATTCCAGCTTTACAAGCACTCACTCAATCCTGCTTTTCAGAGAGCATCTGCTGGGCGTCCTGCTAAGTGCTGAGGACACCACAGTGAATGAAGCACAGTCCTTGTTCCCAAAGAGCATGAGCATCTCCTCGGGATGAGGCAGAGGACAGGGAAGGAAGCAGCTGTCACCCCGAGCGTGAGCGACAGTAAGCAAAGACAACAGCAAAGCAGGAGGACTTCCGCAAACAGCTAGGGAAGAGCAGGCTTAGCCATGCAGAGGTGTGGGAGTGTGGGTGTGCTGAGGGACCATCCAGGGCACTGGCTCAGAAGGGACAGTGAGGACAGAAGGCTTGGCGGCAGTGGGGAGGGCAGAGGGAGGCTGGAAGGCTGGCTGCTAGAGGCAGAGGGACCAGGTAGAAGGCAATCCCGTAAACGTCAGGATCAGGGACTGAATTTTATACTCATCTTCACCCCTCCATGACCTAGCAAAATGTTTGGAACACCAGAGGCCTTGATTTACTTATTGAATGAACAGATAAGACTTCACAAAAATCCAAGAAAGCAAAGTAAAATGTCAATGGAGGCAGTGAGGAAGGAACAGGGCGAGAGACATGTGAGAGGCCTGGTGACTATTTGGAGAGAAAGTATGAAGAAGGAGAGTGCTCAGCCGTGATCCGTGTGTCCCACTTTGGTCTTTTCAGGCAGCGGTGCCATTCATAGGGACTGGGAATGGCAGAAGGGCAGTGGAGTAGCTCAAAGGTATGTGTGTACAGATAATATGGGGTTCGGGGTTTGAGACATCGATAGTATATCTTGGTAACCTTCAACTGGCCAACTGGTCCTCAAGTGAAACTTTGGGCCTGAAGGTCACAGGGAGGCAGGCCAATGTTGGAATCACAGCTGGACGTCACCAATATTACCTCAATAGCAGAAGCAAAAACCCTTAAACAAGATGACCAGAGGGTATGTTGAGAAGAAAAGCAAGCCAGGACTAGAAACCTGGACAATGCTCAAGGTAGGGCCATGAAAAGGAGTCTGAAAAAGCCTTTGCTGGAACAGTGTGGAAGGCAGAAGAGGCAGGAAAGAGTTGTAGATGCTGACAGACCAAATGGTCCTTAGATTAGTGTTCCCAATGGTACAATTGGCACAAAAGGTCTATTAGCGAGTGTTCACTTTCAATTATTCACACAGGAGCTTTGAGTACACCCCCAAACTTGACAAACAAAGGTAGAACACAGAAGAAATCTCTTCAATCTGATCTAAATACACCATCCAAGATCGTCCATAAACTGTATACTGTATGTGCTCAGGGCTGGGTGATGACAAGGAGGAACTGTTAACAGAATGTAGGAGCCACATGGCCGTCCTGTCAAATTAGAAATTTGAGCAGATTTCTGTGGTCTATTTTGATCAAGATTTTCAATGTCAAACAAACAGGTTTTTCGATAACCAACTTGTTTCATTTTCGTAAGCACAATAGCACAGTGTGCAACAGCGAAGAAGCAGGTGGTCCTCGTCGACGTGAAATGAAGGGAACAGAAGAAGAGAAGTAGCACTTCCTTTAAGACATGCAAAGCATCATCACAGACGGACATGGCTTTAGCTTTTCCCTCTGAGAGCTTCTCTCTCATGCAGAACAGGCAAACCCCCTACCTCCTGCCCCATTTTGCTCTAGTACAAATTTCAGCTCTCTCCTGAGGAGGGAAAAGCTCAGGGTTCATGTCTGCAAGCCAGTGGCACTTACAAAAGCACAGAAAAGTCCTTTAAAAGAATTTCTGTCTAACTGGTACAGCCATGCAGAAAGCAATCTGGCCTTAGATTCATAGCTTTGACTAAGCCTTTCTACTTTAGGGGTTCCATGCTAAGGAACTAAGTCAAAATGCAAATAAGCCTTATGCATAAATATGGTCACTGAAATGCTACTTACAATTGAGAAAAATTATAAGCAACCTAAGTGTCCAACAATAATTAGAAAATGGCTAAGTTCTGGAATATACAAACAGTGGAAGGACAGGCAGCAAATTAAAAATGATTACTAAGAGGAGACAAAGACATGTAGAAATCCCCATCCCATAATATTAAATGAAATACATAAAATTATATATTGTATCAGTTGAGTACATTTAAACAAAATACACATTCATAGAATAACGAGGAGGATGAAGCAGAATAAAATGCTAACAGTGCTTGAACCTGGAATAACAGTATTGTGGATAATGTTAATTTTCCACTTCATACTTCTATCTGCTTTCTATGCCACATTTTCTACAATGAAAAAATGCAATATTGATGGAGTGATTTAGAATAAACCTCATTTTGAAAAGTGAATCATTTCCCTTCCCTCGTTCAAACCCTTGAAGAACCCTTTCCTCCTGCCTCTCTGAACCTCACTCCCTCACCCATGAAAATTGACAATCTCCAAACAAAGTGGAAAAACACTGGAAACAGAAGCCCAGCGAAAAGGGTCTGAGCTGAACGCTCAGCTCTGTGCATGAGGTGTTGCTCTGACACGTTCCCACGTGTAGAGCTATGACTCCAGAGAATGCATCTGTCCCACTGCCACGTAGCACAACAAACCCACAAAGAGGGAGATCTGGGGAGGAGAGGAGCCAACTTACCTCCATTAAACTTAAATGGATTCCTATGAGGTAGGGCATGGGAGCACTGTGAAGAGAAACAGAGACACACAGCTGCTTTAATGTCTGTTGCTTCTGACAGAAAATTACAGATGGTTCACTATTTGGAGAAAAACTGTTTTAATAAACGTATGCACAGTTACATTTCCTTTCACAACAAAAATCCTAATATGACATTTTCTTCCCAAGTCTAGAGACTTAGGAAGAATTTCAAAATTGTGGGCAGCCCTAGAAGGAGCACGGATGGTGGGAGGAGCACCAACCTTGGCCTGAGTCCCTAAATAGCCATGCGGCTGCGCAGCCTCAGTTGCCTCATCTGTAAAATGGCATCGTGGAAGCTAACTGGCAGCTTGCTATCAGAATGAGAAAATATACGATGAGTACAGTTCCTGGTACAAATGGGAACCATTATTGCGGTGATTGCAACTGAAAAAGCAGTTAACGGTCTTGGATGGAGGGCAAAACGTGTTTCAAAGAAGAATGATTTTTTATTTGTTGTTTCCTCCTGCAATCAAGAGATGTGATCTAACTGTCCGTTTTGATAGGACAAAGTACATCACAGCCAGCAAGCATCCCCTCTCCAGCTGCATACGTGCCATCTGATGATACTGCATTTCAAAAAGCCCCTTCCAACTGCTTCATTCCCAGAGCGATGGGTTCCCTAAGTTAGTGACTGAGCAGAAAATGAGAACCCAGCTTTAAAGGGTTACAAGGGCTTTAAAGCATGAGCATTATGGATTGATTTCCTTTGGTTTCAGGGTACACATATACACATTATCATGATGCTACTTACCAACGATAAATGTGCTAGACATTATCAAGGAATCTCAAATTCTTCCTTCCTAATCACACAACAGGTGTTATCCCCATTTTACAGAGGAGAGAATAGGCCTAGAGAGCTTAAATTACTTTTCTAATGCCACAGAACAAGAAGCAATCCTAGGATTTGACTCCAAACCTTCCTCCTCCATGCCACACTGACTTTGTATTGCCAGACCTCAAATCCCCAGACCCACCTCCCATGCAGTGTTTTTCCTGGGGCTGTGGAGGGAGGTCAAGGAGTAGAGAGAAAGGGAGAGACTGACAACTTTCCCATGTGTCTCTCCAGCACGGGACATACCCTGTGAAAAGTGCAAAGGGTAAGTTATGAGCCTAGAGGAAAGATACCTGGCTCAGACCGAGGTGTGGTCACTTTTCCTCTAGAGCAGCTGGTGGCATGGAAGTGGACCTACAAGGGTGGCTTTCTTGGGGACAGGATAGGGAAACGAGGAGTGGTAAGAGATAAGAAAGGAGAGGTTTTGCTACCCACTGAATACAAAGGAGACTAGGCTTTATCCTGAAAGCAACGGATAGGCGACGAAGGCTTTTTAAACATCAGATGTGCATTTTAAAATTGCTCAAACATTTAAAAATAAGAAAGAGCACAATTCCCTCATTACCATTCAACAAATAAAATTCTTCAAGCAAAAATCCTTCCCCAGAATATAAAATGTTCCCCTTCCTACAGATCTCAGCAGTAATATATCTTGGGACCCTGTAAAACAGACTTGAATATTAGCAGCACTGTTTGGGAACTATTCTTCTAGAAGACTTTTGTATTTGATAATAGCCAAAGAAAGAATTAGGCACACAACTGCAGTGAAAGTGGAGTTGTCTTTTCTTTCTTCTTCTTCCTCTTCTCCTCTCATTTTTTAAAAAAGGTAATGCTGTGCACATTCAGCTTCTCCTCGCTTCTAGGGGCAAGGAAATGCCCTACGATATTTTTTCTCCTTAAACTGTAAACCATTAGTTTAGCTGCCAGCGACACAAATGCTCAAACTTCCCAGTGTGCCTGGCTCTGCTGTCCAAGCTTTTTCTAGTGTACACTGAAATGAATGTGTTTCTAATTAAGTAGCTACAGGAACACGACAGCTTCAATGTCAAAAATACAAAGTCTGAACCCTGGCAGGAAGTCTTAAGACTGCAAATGTCTCATCTAGTGGAACCTTGCCTAATGTAATGAAAGGAAGCAGGAAGAGAGCAGAATTCCAGAAAAATGGCCACTTATTAATGTGTCCAGAAGCACCGCCAAACACATAGATGGGAGGAAAACTCAAATCTGTAATACCTAACCAAATCTTATAAAATTTCCCAGTCCCTACCAGCACTGTCATGCAAGTGACAAATGACCCTGAGTTTTAATTATAATTTCAGAACTGAAATTCCAACTAATGAATTAGTGTATAGAAAAAAAGACATTCAAACAATTGTGAGAAGAAGGTAGAAATAAATACCTATAGCAAGAGCCTCTATAATTTAACTACAGGCTCTTATCTGAAAAAAAAGAATTCATTTTCTAGAGTTTTAAATATGTAGGTTTTAATGCCATGCTCTTTTGTCCTGCAATAAAAATCAATGAAAGAGAGGAAAAAGGAGTCTTAGAAGAGACGGCAGATGTAGGAAAGGACAAAGTGAGACTCACTCTTCAGGTAATATTAGGCAATTTTTTTTAAGCCCAATAATTTTCCAAAGGGTAATTATGGCCTATCATAGAAATGGAGTTCTTAGCCAACTTAGGGCTGCAACAGCTCTGTATTTAGAAAATATATAAAACACATTTATTCTGAAATCACAGCAGTTCCATGTTTTGTATGAAAGCAAATTTGGACAAATACCTTTTACATTGTCATCATTTGCTTACAAAGCCTCAAATACTTCCCCGAATCTGTGGCATTTTTGCTCTGTAAACATACTGATTACAAATTTCAAGTGGGGAGAGGAAGAGGGGAAAAAAAGAAACCCAGAGTCTCCTTAACATCTTACTGTAGCAAATATATAACTAGGTAATTTTACCTGCGTTCTGAAAACAATTTTTTTAAACATACCTCAATAGTTATTGCAGCTACTGACTCATTTTCTTTGGAAATCTCTTCTGTGTAGCTTTTGTTGTAAAGAGAAATTTGGGCGGGGGGAAACACTCACCCATGATCATGTCATCTTATTACAACAACTACTTTTATTTTTGCATTATTCTCATCTGGTACTGGCTTACATCAACAAACATTTAAAAATATCTTCGAAATTATAGAGTGCATATATTTTATTGTTTTCTCATTGGTTACATTAACATTTCCCAATTATACTATAATTTTTATGATTACTTTAAGTCTGTGTAATATTCTACCAAGTATGGATGTCCCATAATTTACTGGACCCTATTTCTAGAGTTAGACATTAAGTCATTTCCAATTTTTCACTCTAAGTAACATCATAAGGAAAATGAACAACTTCAGGTGCATGAATTCCCAAACATGGAGTTACCAAGTCAAGGGGCAGGACTGTTTTTTAAATCTTTTGTTATACTTTGGCAAAGTGTCTTTTAAAAGGGTAGTAGCTGCCCCAGTGGAAATCTTTCACGATTGTTGCAAGGATTTGAGAAAACCCATGAAGTGCCCAGCACAGGAGCAGTGCCTGGTAGGCTCAGCAAATTATCCTGCCCAAATGGGTTCTCTTCACAGCCCTGGCATGGCAGGTACCACTGGGCCCATTCTCTTGGTGCCCAAAGAATGGTTTCTTGTTCCTGTCCTGGTTCTGAAAGTTACCTGGCCAAGTGCTGGGGAGGACAATCGAGACTCCGTGATGAGCGTGAGGTACTTGACGTGCATCAGTTCTGCACATGGGTCTGACTCCAAGCACACTCTCTTATCACTCTTCTACTTACTGAGTTCAGTAGGGCTGTTTATCACTTTCTTTGGAGGGCAACCTTTAAACTTGATTTTATGTACCATCAAAAATGCAAAAACCATCAAGTAAACTATGATTCATTACTTCTTTACCCCACAGAATGACAAATTTTAAAAACCACTCATCACTCTTGGACATACCTTAAAATGAAAGTACAGCCAAAAAAACAAAAAACAAACAAACAAAAAAAACTGGTTAAGCTATCCCTAAAAAACTTCACATTCAGAGCCTGACTTATCTGAATCATTTTCTGAATCAGAGTCATCAATGTCCATGTTTTTCCAAGGGCATCTCAATATCAAAACATAAAACTTCATCCAGATGCTATCTTCCTTTATTACATCCCAGAGAGAACTTGTTTATTTTTTATCAAGAAAACATCAGTGTAATTATCTGTTTCTCCAATAGCAAATGAACACCATGCTTCTCTGCTCTGGTGCCTTTCAGCATCCACTCTGACTTTACATTTCAATGCTGAATCTGACTGCGATTTGGAAGACATTTTAAATGGCAATTAGACACAACATGTGCAGAACCAACAATGCACATAATTAAATTAAAGTGGTGATAATATTAACAGCTACAACCAAGTTCATGCATAGGCGGGCCGTGACAACTGTGTCACAGCTGCCCTGTGGCTGACGGTGACTGTGGGATGCCACTGTACATCTCTGAGTAGTGGAATAGGGCCTGTCTGCCTCAGGCCTTTGCTTTCTGGGAATTATGGTACTATCTGATTTCATCAGTTATGTCCTAGAAGAGTAAAAGCTATTCTTTCTTCCTTCTCCCTTGCAAAGGAAAGGGGTTCTACTGCTGGTGTCAAGGCAGTGACAATATAATGACCTTCACCTGAAAGGTATGTTTACTTAGAATCCTCTAAAGAGGAAAAGGAACTAGTATCAACTGAGCTACCATAACTCAGTGCTTTCATGCATTACTTACACATAATTCTCAAGGGAACTCTGCAAGGTATTGCTACTATCCTCATGTTTGAACTGGGAAACAAGCTCAGAAAGTAACTTGACCAAGGTCACAGAGCTAGTAAATAGTGAAGCAGTCAGGGAAGCTGGTCTGAAAGCCCAAGCTGTCCCATAGCACAGTACTTAAGCCAAAAGGGAAGGAGAGCTGGTAAACCAAGGGGGCTATTCACTCAATCCTCTCATCAACTTCAGGCCTGCGAAGCAGAGCACTTCTCTAACAGCTAAGTCCTACAGCAAGAGCTCGTTCCCAGCAATGAACAGGCATGACCACGGAGACTGCAGACTTATTAATGGTCCTAGAGTCCCCTTTCATTATTACTGTACTTTCTCAATTTGTTAATTCTTTTCCCCCAGATAACTAGAGCCCTCTTAATTATGTTCCCCTGAGGTGAGTGACTACTAATTGGAAGAGGCAGGTGAAATAAAAGAACACCGGCTGCTCAAATACACGGAATGCAGCTTCCCAAGACAAAGAGGGAAGAGAGGGGAAGGGCGGGGAGATGTGGAGAGAGGTAGGAGGCCCCCACCCCCAGGTGAGCACCACCCCTTTGACCTCAGTAAGGAAACAGCTTAGAACTGCCCAGGGGGTTGGAAGGTCCACTCTTTTTCCTTCCCCATATAAATGCACAGTAAGCAATTTACACATCACAGCCCCCATCTCCCCTCTCAGAGGCACTCCACCTTCTCAGCCAACTACCTGATCCACAAAGGGGATCCCACAAGGCTTGCCTCAGTTCATTGTTTTTAAAGGAAAGGAAAACTTTGAAAGAAGTCTTATTCATTTGAGCTTTTCTTTCTTTCTTTTGTTTGAAGAGAAGCAAAAGTGTAAATACAGTTTGTCTTACAGTTTAAAATTCTGCTCTGAAATAACGAGGCCTGGTGTTGTTTGAGAGTTAAAGGACAAAAGACTGGGAAAAAGGACACGAAAAAAGACCACACAACACATCCCGTTGGAGAACACAAACCGTCCTAGTTCTTGTTTTACTGAGAGTGACCAGATAGATGGGCTGCAGGCTAATATCATGACCAGGGTTGCACAGGGAGCCAAGAAGGGCAAACACTGGTGACTGTACAGTGCCACAGCCACACTAGGCATTATCTCATTGGCTCCTCAGGACAACAGTACATGGTGGGTACTATTATTACCAAGCATTCTACAGATGAAGGCACAAAGGCTGGGAAGCTAAACAACTCGCTGAGGTCACACAGCTAGTAAAGGGCAGAACTGAGACTAAATCCCCAGTCTGAGATAAAGCGACTCTGTTTCCCAGGAGCCCGGCATTTGCCGAGCTTGTGGTAGAAAAGTGGAAGGAGGTTCACGGGTCTTCTCTAGCCTGTTCCCTTAGGGCCCGCCAGCAGCTGTGCCAAGTCCCAAGCCCCTCCACATTCCGCTCGAGACCCTGTCTAGCCCCCTCACCACAGGGACCCAGACTGGCCTCTGAGCTGAGTCACACGTGTCCCTGTGGGCATCAGTCCCTCCTCCTTCGAGTCCTCCTGCTGCTGCCGCCCGGCAAGCCCCACTTCTAGATCACCCCAGTGGAGGCGAACACCTCCCCATTTGGAGGCTTTGGTCTTGGTTGCCCATTTGGCATACAGCACGTGCTAATTCATATGGTTGTTCTAGGCTGTCAGTCACTGGAGAACAGAACTCTGTTCCCCACTCCCCAGAGTCTAGGGTGGAGCTGTCGGCAGAGCCAGAGGAACAAAGAAGCGGAGCTGCTTGTGCTGAGCGCTCACCAGATGCCAAGGGCTGTGCGAGAGGCTCTGGTTACCTTATCTCATTTAATCCTCCAATAATCCAATTTATACCGTCTCTTTTTATAGATTAAAAAAAGGGATTCTTGGAAACTTGCCCATGGTCACAGTTAACAGTGACTCCAGCCCAAATCCTTCTACTTCAAAGCCTCATACTACTCTTGCTTTATATTAACTTCTCTTAACCATTATGTTACACTTAAGAAAAAAATGGTTATTTGATAATTATAGCTGAAAAATAAAATAGCAAGTGGACACTTCGTAGCCAAAATAAAACTACATTTGCCTAACTAGCTTAAATGAATAGATATCCTTTCTTGTTCTTAATAGAATTTAAGGCAGTTTATAGGAATATGTTCAATACAGCAACAAAAGCAGGGGGGAAAATAGGGGCAAAGGATAAAAACCAAGCCAAGGTGAGGTTAGTACTTCAACTACGTGCTGAGGTTTTGCTGGGATGGCCACACATTTGGCTCTGAATGCCAACTCAAAGAGGGACACAGGATTGTTACATGATTCATCGTGTCCATAGAGAAAAATAACTCAGAAGTTTGAATTTTAAAAAGACAACCAGGGAAGGGAAAGAGAGAAGGCTAACATCTTCTGGTGCACTTATTATGTGCTCAGTGTTTCCCATATGCTGGTCAGTCAGTCAGCAAACATTACTGTGTGTCAGGCACCACGTTGGGCTGGGGATGGAGGAGAGAAAAACCAGTTCTGATCCCTGCCTATTTGGAGCCTACAGTTCGTAGCAGACAGTAAACAAGCGTATCACTGTATGTGTGTAAGTGCTGTGAGGACACGTACAGGGAGCCATGGGGCGGACGTAAGATGACCTCACTGCATCCTGGCAGCAATCTTGAAAGGTCGATCTCCATAATTCACAGTGGAACCTACGGCTCCAAGAGGTTAAGTGACTCGACAAAGGTCACAGCTGGTGAGAGGCAGAAAATATGGCTTGAAAAGTAGAAGGGGTGCGAATGTCATGAGTTAATCAAGGTTTTCTTAGGGGAAAAGGTATTTGACTTCTTGCCTGGTTTCCAACAGGCCCTCCCTGATTTATGAGCAATAGCAGAGATGAGGGTCCACGCGAGGACAGGAGCAATTCTAGACTGAGAGAGGCGGCAGAGACAGCAACGTTTCCATCTGCAGTTTCGGCAGCTAGAACACAGAGCTCACGATGGTGGAGCAGCTGGGCTCGTGGTCTTGGCTACTGGAGACGGTCTGCTAATGCAAGACATGTGTATATCTGAGCTGATGGTGAAGCAGGGAGAGGGAAGACAATGCCCTCCCAAGTGTGTCCCTGTGGCTTTCTAGGGTAACCCTGGGGGCTGGGAAAAATGCCCTCTAGAGCTCCAAGCCCCTGAACCCAACCAAAACAAACACAGGAGTTACAAAGATAATGCCTGGACGAAAACCCAGAAAGGTCAACATCAAAGCCTGGAGTAGTCCGCCCGTTTGTGCCTCCTCAGTCCACCAGAAGGAGACAGACTTGGAAAACATCAGGAAGGGCTCCATGGCTAAGACCACTGCTGCAGGAGAAGTTAATCACAGAGGAAAGGTCAGGAGACAGGGGTCTCTACTGCACCAGAGAGTTCAATGAGAACCGCAGCAGTCAGACCCAGGCTACAGAAGGAAGTCTCAGGTTTGAGCCACCAGCAGCCCATGAGACCCTTGTAGAAATGCAGGAAAGAATGAGGTACAGAAGAAATGAGAAGAGAAAAAGAGAAAGATATTTATGGATAAATAAACCAAGATAAAGTCACCCCCCCCAAAAGAGTGTAGAAGTTGAAAATGCAAGTGGTAATGAGAGGCAAAAAAAAAATCTTTTTGTTTATCCAGGACTAAGATAAGACACATGTCAAGATGCATAGTGTCCAACTACCTTCCTAGCCTAGCCTCTCAGTCTTCCAAATATTTACAGGGAACACAAACCCACATTTGTTGAGAGATGACTCTGAGCCTAGCACTGCCCCCGTGCTTCATGTATTCTCCTTGTGAGAGAGGCAGGGACACGTATCCCCAAATTCCTGCCATGAGGTAACTTCCTCCACAGCTGAAGCTTCTGTGACGATAACACTATATGGTCTGTGGCTCCTACTCTATTGATGCCCAGGAACATATGTTGAATGTTTTTACTGTGGAGACTACACTATGCCTTAGAAGTTCTAGAGTTTTCTAAATGTTGGAGTCAAGACAGGCTCCAGACCAGGGAGGAGTGAGGGATTACATATAAGATGTGTCACAAGAAACAGAAAACCAGGCCAAGGCTTGGCCGTATAAGCTCAGGTCAGAGCCAGCTATGTCCCATGGAGGCCACTGAGAAATTGGGGCAAGGGAGCAGGCTGTTGCCCCTTACCACATCAAGCAGCAGGGCAGGTGCTGGGAAGATGGGACTGACTGGCAGGGAGGTCCAGACACTCAGGTTTAGATGCAGTAGCAGAGAAGATGGAGGACCACGAGGCGATGGCCTACAGTAGGAGACTCCCCAGTGGGTGAGTGGGAGAGCCAGCAATCACCACCCCCATCTGCAAAAGGGTCCTCCCCATGGTAAAGGGACACTTCGTCTTCTCTGACCCTGTACATCTCAGCACCCTCCCGGGAATGTCAATGCTGAGGCTGGGTGAGAGCTGTCACACGCTGCACTCCTAGCATCTGTGCCATCAGGGGCACCTTGGAGGGTCCAGGTTAAGGGTCTGACACCAGCCCTCTCTGTAGACCACTCTTGTAGAACATTCGCTATTTGCTATATATACTTTTGAAAGGTTAAAAAATATTGTTTTTCTTTAATAATAAGGATGAATTACCTTACTAACAGAATAAGGATGTATTAAAAATTGAACAGATCTGGAATTAGACAGTGGTGATGGCTGCACAACCTTATGAATATACTAAAAATCAATGAATTATATACTTTTAAAAGGGTGAATTTTATGGTATATAAATTACATTTTCAATTTTTAAAAATTAAATGGAGAACTTGAAAAGGCAGTTTTACTACAGAACCTATAATACAGATAGAGATTCCTACAGAGTCTACAGCATAGATAGTGCCAAGAGCCATCTCTTCTCTCATTTTTCTACCAAAAAGACAGTGGACTCAGAAATTGTCCAAAGCTTCCTCCAAAGGCACTTGGTATTTCAGTTTCTGGTGCTGCTGAAGGAAATGCAGGTGTGCTTCAGCATAGGGCTCAGTGACTGTCACCACCTACCAGCTTCTTTCTAGGAGCTTCCTTGATGCCCAGCTCTTTATGGAGAACAGTATTTTTGGCTATATCTTGTGGATGAGGAACGAGGGCTTGGAGAGGCTATGTGACTCACCCAAAGACATATTCAGCAGGACAAGAGCCTGGACTTGGACCCAGAGCTTTGACTTCTAAGCCTGAATTCTTTTCTACTAGTCAGCCTCTCTATTCAAACCTCAAGTTCAGCCAAATCTTACTAAGGGATTTACCCAGGAAATCTATAATTTCACTTTGTTCAATCAATACTCATTGTGCACCTTCTAATCATCAGGCCTAGCACAGATCCAACTTCCCTTCTTCTGTCTGAAACTGAAATCCTGGACCTAATCCTCTCCTACCTTTCCAGGTGAGTTCCTGCCGTAGTGGACCTATCATGGTCCTTTGATACTTCTTAGCTTAAAACAAAAACAAAAACAAAAACAAAAACAAAAACAAAAACAAAAACAAAAACAAAAACAAAAACAAAACCCTCCCAATTCTTGCCTGGACACCTGAGTTCTTTTAGTAGTAGAACTGTTAGCAGTTTCTCAGACCAGAACAATCCATAGCTCCTACCTTCCTATGCCCAATGCCAGGGACACAGGCACTCACAAATACTTGCTGCAAAATGGAAATGACACACAGCTTTTGCTTACGTGTTAGAATTCAATCTTGAACAAAACCTGCACAACCCAGAGTTGGATACATATATATATGAGGATTTTAGTCACACCTCGTTACCTAATCCAGTTCCATCCCACCTGGGTATTGCAAACTTGAACTGGATTGTTCAGTTACTTATGTATGTACATATACACACATTAATATAGATTGACTATAAATACATGTATATAGTCATATTAACAAAAACAGTACCTACTATTTATGGAACACCTGCTTTTTATCAGTAGTAATTACTATTCACATTCAACAGAAGAGAAGATAGGCTCAGAGGTGTTCAGTGACCTTAAAACCAATGAATGCCAGAACCAAAGCCAAGTTTTTCTGTTTCCACTACACCACACTTTGTTGCTTTCTGTCACTGCCACAAAGAATATCAACAATCCCACTTATTTTAGCATCAATTTATTTCTCATGCAAAGTTTTATGGCATTATGAAGACAAGGATTAGAATGGACCCAGCTCTGATCATCCAGATGTCACTTCATAGCTGTGTCCAGACTGACTCCCCATCACCCACATGGACTATGCACCCTGTGAAGAGGCATATTAAGACTGCTAAAAATCCTAGGTGGAATACGTGATACAGCATGTGAGGGTTGATTCAGAACCCCACTTGGCGCACAGATAAAGAGCCTAGAACCAGTATGTCTCACAGAGAACCTGAGCATGCCCACTCTGAGTAGAAAAGTGGCTTCCAGAGGTACCTAGAAATGTCAGGAAATATGATATATTTTACAAAGTCAGATACAAAATCCAAACCTTAACTGTACACATCTGATTTAACTTTTCAGTTCAGCCATGCCCTTGGAGAACGTCAGGAGTTACCTCCTAAGTTGGCTCTTGGCCTCACTGCCCTTTGGAGGAAAATATGAACTTGTCCTCATCTGTTTTGGAAATATTTTATCACATATTTGGAAATATGTTAACAAGTGTCCAGAATAACCCAAATATACAATTCAATTTGGGAACTGGTTTGTGGTCCCTATTTAGGACTATTTCTGAAGGAGTAAGGGAGAAGGAGGAAATTTACATGGGAAATACCATATGGCTTCTACTGGGACGTTTTATTAGCAACATTTAATTAGCACACTGCTTGGTACATAGTCAGTGCTCTATAAATATTTGTTGAATGAATGAATAATAATGAATGACAACAGAAGTTTACAATTATTAGCAAGTCATCAAAAAGCCTAAGAGAAGAATTTTTTTTCATAAAATCTTGGTGATGGGTACCACTTATTCTCTAATACCTTGAAGGATATTAATAAGGAAAGCTTTACTATGAGACGGCCTTGGACTTCAAGTGCAGACTCTACCATTTCTTAGTCGTTTCATCGTAGGTAAGTCACCAAATCCCTCTGAGCTTCAATTTCCTAACCTATACAATGCAGCTAATATTTACCTTACAGCTTGATTTTAAAGATTGGCAATAATGTGTACAAAGAGCTTGATACACACACTGTACTCTATCAGTGGTGATTATTATTATGAAAGGGATGTTGATTTCATTAGGAAGTTAATTCTTTTGTCCCAGAATGGGAAGGCCCTTCCAACACTGGCCAAGGTCAGGGCTGCCATCAGCTAAGGTAGGGAACATTCTCATTTTCACTTTCAAAGTCAAGAGAATGGCACAGATCTAAAGTAGAAAGGAACCAGCAGCACATGTTTTTAAATATTCATAAGGGCTGGAAATGTCTTACTCCTTTCGTTTTCTCTGCCATCTGCTTTTGTTTCTTTTCTTTTCATTCTTATGCCACAGCTGCAAATGAAAACAACCATACAATAACCCAAGTTAAATAAAAAAAAAAATCAAAATAAAAACAATCTGATGGGTAAAAAGAGAAAATGAATTATAAAGATTTTCCCCTGAGCTCACACGGCAGCAGAAGCAAGAATGTTTGATGTGAGTTAAACGTTCTGGAAACCAAAATCCATGTACCATGTTTATAACAACCATTGTTAAGAGCAACCACCGTTTACTAAACTGTTTGCCATTTGATGACCAGTATCTCTAATTCCTAAAAGCCATTCTTCAAAGTAGGTAAATTAAACCCATTTTACAGAAAAATAAATGGCAGATCAGAGAGATAAAATAGATTTAATAAACTAATAAGAGATAAAACAGATTTGAACTTGGGTCTGTCTGAATCCAAAGCCCAGATACCACCCCTTCCAAAAATGGGAAGGGACATGAAAAAATTAATTTGGGAAATATTTAGGGCAGATTATTTGTATTAAATAGATTTATTCAGATAATTAAAATCTGTGATTACAGCTCTAATTAAATTTAACTCAGATAATTGGTTGTTGTATTTGTGAATGTGCAATTAGTCTTCCACATAATTGCAGGGTTTTCAGCATCATACTTTCCATTTATTCACTGCATCCCAGAGCTTTGCTACACTGGATTCTGTTCTCCCAAAGGCTGCATTACAGCTCTTGGGATCTCTAGGCCCAAGGACCATGACCTATGATACCCACAGCAGGGTCTAGGCTCAGCCCCATTTAGCATGTCTTTGTCCGGAAGTCAATGAACACCTCATCTTCAAGTGCAATGTAAAAAGCTCTTACAGCCCATACTGTTGTTCTGAAAACTCCTAGCAGCACGTACCTGAAGAAAAACTGGCAGCAGTGGTCCTCATGTGTTAATTACACTTGCGAAGTCTATTATGCATAGAAAGGGCACCTGCTGGCAGTGAAAATGACTAGAATCTGCCCTTCCTGTGCAGTGAGTAAATTGAGAGTTCATTTCTACAGGAGATAATAGTTTTCAGATTCCATTTCGTGTATCCCCTGCATGGGGACGTACTTAACATTTAAATCATCTACAGAGGAACAAACCTCCTTCAAATTTACATGTTTCAGGCTCCTAGCACTCTACTTAAAATGCTAGTTATCCCTGCTGGCTCTTACCACCAAGGATTAAACTCAATGGTGGTGAAAGTCGCCAAGCACAAAAGAATAAAGTTATTAGCATTGACTCAAATTTCATGACATTTGTAGTTTCTGACCAAAGCAGTGGTAGCAGGCTGGAGGTGATCAAATCAAGCCTTGAACAGAGGATCTGTTTTTTCTCTTGGGGTCTTTCATTTCATCATTCCTACGTCTTGCAGTAAATAAACAGATACCAATCCCCACAGGCCTGTAATCATCCTTTGGTCAAGTGTCAAAAAGTTCTTTCATGAAAACAAGAGACCAGGAGAGAAACTGCTATCACACAAACAGAAACTTCCAGTACGGTGCCTAGTCACAAAGCCCACTCAGGATCCCAAAATTACAAGTCTTAACTCTGCGTTTTTGGAGTGCAGGTTTGGGGTGACAAGGGCTTAGCAGACTTCCTTGCCAAGTCTTCCCTTCCTAGTTTGAGCTGCCAGCATCATCGCTCTGGGTCAGGCTGGTGACAGTTCTAGAGAGGGCAAGAGTTTGAGAGGAAGCTGAAAAGAGGCTCTTGGGTCAGCTTCCATGGGAAAGAGTGAAACAGCTAATATATCCTCTAAGCAAACAAGAAAGGAGGCCTAGGACCTGAGATGGTAGCTGGAAAGAACAACTGGCCAGAGTAAACACTGATTTTCTTAAAATAAAATGTTTCAATTATAAAAACTATACGTTTTCTTTGTAGATATACTTGAAAATGTGGAAAATAAAATAAAAAGCATGCATAATTTCTCTCCCTCCTCCCCCTCAGAAATCACTGTTAATATTCTGGTGTATTTCCTTCTAGATTTCTGCCCCTCTGCATGTATATGTGTGTGTATCTAATTTTTGGGTTATATATACACAAACTTTCTGTTTCTTTTTATAAAAACAGAATTATACAGGATATAATATCTATATTAGGGCAAGTTACTAAACCTCTTGGGGCCTTATTTACTGATTGTGAAATGGAGCTAATAACGCCTGCCTTACAGGGCTGCTGGAAGAATTAAACAAGATCACAGACGTAAGGAGATGGTCCAATGACTGGAGGCACAGGAGATATTCAACAACTGGCAACTATTGTTATCGCTGATGTTACTGACAGAGCATTTTCTTCTCCATAGTTCTGGGACTTTAAGCTGCTGATTTTAAACTAGCCAACAAGTTAGCAACCAAAACTCTACAAATAATGGAAAGTTAAAGCTGTACTATTTGGGAGGCAGAAGGAATATAAAGACTCTCTCAGTGCCACCAATCTCTGTACACAGAAGCCCCAGGGGCTCCTACTTGAAGCACAGCATCAAGACACACAGGTGAGCCTCTTGCAGGGAGAACTCTAAGGTTTCCCTGTAGAGCACATGTCTGGGGTGAGGTATGTAGTGGGGTGTGCCTCTCTCTGTGTGGGGGACCCTGGTGCACACGTCTGTGGGGAAGGGACCTGTGTCTGTGTGTGTGAGTATGAGGCCATGTGTATGGGGTTGGGGAGTTATGTGCCTGTGAGGGTGCTGTGTGTCAGGGCCAGGGAGGTGTGGCAGCAGGTTCTCTGTGCTAGGGGACTGGGTGTCACTGTAAGTCTGTCTTAGGGGACATATGGCCCCTCTCCTACCTTTCCTTTCTGTCTCCCCTTCCACCTTCCCTGCATGCTTTGTTCTTTCTTTCCCCCCTCACTCTCCTTGCCTCTTTCTTCCTCTCTAAGCATCAGTCTGCCTAGGTCCCGCCCCCCAATCTTTCATTCAAACAACAACAAACATGAATGGATAGCGAGGTCCTTCCCTTTGAGATTATGTGACAGCAGAAATAACCAATATAGTTGGTTCAGAAGCTCAAATAAAACAACAAGTCCAAGCAGAGAAACTGCCCCATCTCGTGAGAGATGCGAGAAAGGCATGGACATAAAGACCTACCTTGATAAGAAAGATACGCACTCAAGAGAGGAATGAGCCAATTCACTTAGTGCAATGCACTTGAGAGGGCCCCCGAATTTGACTTGATGGCTCTGAGCTACATCTTTATTGAATCCATTGCTTCTTGGGATGACGATGAGCCTAACACACAAAATGAGGAAGACTATGGAATACCTTTAAATTCCCAGGACAACTGGGCTACCTAGGTGAACCCTTCCACTGAGAGGACTGCAAAATGGGCTGGAGAGTCCAGCAAAAATTATGACTGATTTTGACTCAGTCACTCTGAACCAATGGCAAATGTCCTGAATCATCTGTTCTTAAGCAACAGAGCTGTGACCCCTCAAATGGGCTCCTTTCTCCTGAAGCCCTCAATTTCTGGCAGGCAGTGCAGAGCCTTTTCCTATATGTGTATAGCACTCCCTTATCAATTTCTGCAGATTGGAGATAATGTCTTCAATCATGTTACACCGGAGAAAGAAATTATTTATAAGGAAAACAGGTCCAAATAAGTCACAAAGTCTTTTCCAGTAATCTATTGGAGACAGATAAGAAGGTGATGCTTCTGCACAAACATTTACTGAGTACCTACTGTGAGCCTGTTTGTCTACATGGTGCCTTTTCATGTTATTTCATTGCACCTTTATATAACTATGTATAAAACAAAACTTTATTTTGCAGATGGGGAAACAAAGTTTTTAGCCAAGCGAATCACCCAAGTGGTGAGCTGACTCTAAAGCAAGCCAGTCAGCCAGCCTGTCTTCCTTCTCCCTCTCTCCCCTCCCTCCTTCCACCAAAACACATTTCACTGAATAGTGAAATTCCCATCAAAAGACTTCAGAGGGTTTTGAAGCTTGGCTTATGCTTCCAAACCACAGCTGAGAGCAAGTCTTACAGAACGTGCCAGGGCATGGCTGAAACTTGAAGACCCTGGGGATCTCAATTGTTCTTGACACCAGTTTCCAATCTGTCTTATGGGGAAAAAAAATCACACAACTACTTGGTGCTTTGGTTTTCCTAAACTGAGGAACAGGAAAAGCATTATCCACTTGAACCCTTAAGAATGCCATGACATATATAAAAGCTGTCTGGAAACAAACAGGCCATGCAATCAGGAGGTCTAAAATTCAGATCACTTTGAAGTTAGTACTTTTAGAGTCACCAACTGCATTACAAGTTACAGGCTTAACATGTCTGGTCATTTTCTGGAGAAGGAAAAGCAGAGGACAGGGTAAGCAGCGGCCTTACCAGCAGTAGTCCAGCAGGTGCGGAGGCAGGACGGGGATATACACGTGCTGCCAGAACATGGGGTAGAGCATTGCGGCGGACCCGTGGATACAGGCAGTCAACTGCAACAGAAGCAAGTTAGAGATTCAGGGCTAAACAATTAAAGTGAGAGGACACTGTCATTTGAGTTCAGCCGTAAAATTAAATATATACTTATCAACCTATTTAAAATTATGTTAACTCAATAACCCTAATTCAAATCTAATAAGAGCTTGCTTTTCAAAAAATATATTTTTTTCATGATTATGAGGTTAATACACAATGATAGGAGAAAATTTAGAAAACGGAGAAAGGGATAAAAGAAAAGTCTTCACCATCTGAAAATAATTTAACGTTTTGCAGTATTACATACATATGCACTTTTCTAATAAAATCAGGATTACTGTAAATACAGTGTTGACTTGCCCTTTAGGTTAACATTATTTGCTGGCATTTTCCCACATTTTAAGATATTCTTAGAAAACATCTTTTAAAGCCACTCAATGAATTTAATCACTCTTCCATCATTAAGTTATATACGCAGATCAGGTCAATAATTTTTATATATGGTTCCTAGATGTAGAATTTAAAGACAAAGGTTATAAATATTTTAAGGCACTTAATAAATACAATAATTTAAATACACTAAATACATTAATATAATAAACTGATGAAGGATTGAGGCTCTTTACACTTCCCCAGCCATGTACTGGAATGCTGGCTTCCCTGTATCTCACCAGCACTAAGAAATACAATCCAAGTTAGTAGCTTTAAGGCTGTATCTATCTTCACTTTATTTTTATTTCTCTGATCATGACTGAGGCCAAACATCTTGTTACATGTTTCTTAACTACATGTTTCTTAATGATATTTCTTAGGTAAACGGACTGCTCATATTCTTAGTCCACTTTTTCTAATGAGAATGAGTAGTTTTTAAATTGATTTACAAGCAAATACTGGATATGCCAAGGATATTAATCCTTTGTGATGTTTTTGAAAATAATTTATCCTTATTTAATTTTCTTTGAATTTTGGGGTAAAGAGAAGGCTTAAATAATTACATGGGCAAATGTTTTCCTTCATGATGGTTTCCATCGCTTTTATGCTAAGAAAGTCCTCCAAATTTTCCCTCAGGATTTAACTCTTTAATCCATCTGGAATTAATTTGGGCTTAAGGACTGAGGTGAGAATTTATTTTTTCCACATAGTTAATCAATTGCTCCAGCACTGTTTACTGACTAATCCTTCCTCTCCCTATTCTTTTGACTTGTCCCTATTTCACATTTCTTTTTTTTTTTCTCTCAAGAGCTAGACACATCATACAATCAGTATTTGATACAACAAAAAAATTAGGAAACAAAGACACAATAGAATAAAATTGCTACAAAATTCAATATAGTGAAAGAAGGAAAAAACCCAACACCTTTGGAGATATGGCTATGAAGTGACAAAAGCCAACAACACATGTTTCTTTCTGCCTTTTTTCTTTAATGTTTCTTTGGTTTCTGGGAAGCCTATTCCCATGAGGACTTTGCTTCTTTTGGAAGCTGTTAACTGGCCTTTGCTGACAGAAGGACATTTACGTGGCGAAAGAGTGATGTGCCAAGGCCCAGTTAAAAGAATCCCAGAGGTTAGTGTAACATGAACAGCTTTAAATTGGATATTCTGCTGATGTTTCACAGTTGTGAGAGCTGTGTATTAAATCCAGGGCCACTACTTTTCCCCCCTGCTTTTCCCTCTAGACCCTGTTCTTTAAATCAGGTACATGCCAGGAACAGGAGCTCATCCAACAAGCTTTCACAGCAGTTCTCAGTGTCTCCGTCAAGGCTTGTAGGCTTAATCCATCTTTTCTCAACCTATTTCGGTAGGTTTCCATAGAAAGGAGGCTGTCTGTCATATTACACACAACTAATCTCTTTGGAGTTGGAAGAGATAAAAAAATCTTTGCTGGGGTGTTGAGTGAGTGGAGAATGAACCAACTTTACTCTAACTCCACCCTGAAGTCAGGCTGGAGGGTTTCACTGGCCTTGGGCCCCAGCCCTTCCTTCCCATCCTTTAACTAGCTGCCAAAGTACTCTTGCTAAAGTGCAGGTCCAGTCATGTAATGTCCTACTGGGAGTGGGCTTGGGGGCACATCTGGTACAGGCATGTCTCCTCCAGCTCCCAGTCTACCTGTAGAGCAGCATCTCCAGCCACAGTCTCTACCACCTTCCCCTGGTTTATCCTTGCAATAAATCATTTGCAGATTTAGAAGTAGTTACATACTCCTTTTCTTTCCTTCTTTATTCCCACTGGCCCGGGTCTGTGCCCCTAGTAAATCCCTCCTCCCTCAAGTCTCTGTGCAAGCACTACCTTCCTCTGTAAAGAACTGCATGGCTCCACTGGGCTTGTGACCCCATTATTAATGTGACTATAACTGTATGTTTGTCCTCTCACTGTACAGAAAGACCCTGTCTTTATATATATATGCGCTAGATAATGCAATGTTTCTTGAATAAAAAAAAAATTCTTACTTAGACTATATCCACAATATAAAGATAGATAGTAGCTTGGTTTTTCACAGTATTGGACTAACATTTTCATGAGTCTCACAGAGTAGGCTATATGACCCAAATTCTAAAACAATAACAGTAAGCTTAGACACATAAATATGCCACTTTTAGAAAATCAAGTCAATGGATTCATCCATCCATTTATTCAATAATATGCCTACTCTGTAACTCTACAACATACCAAATAAATAAAAGCACTTTAAAATCTATACGGTGCCATACAAATGTGAAGCATCATCATCACATGTATTCACTGGTGATTCTCTTTGAAAAACTCATTCAGTAAAATGTTCCTGGTTGAGACAGAACTTGAATACTTGCCTCTTTTTAGCTTAAATTGGTTTGAGTCAAAAATCCTATTTCAAGTGGTAAAGTGGCAGAGATCTTATCTTCAGACAACGTTCTTTTCATGTTTCCTTAGCCTCAAAAAAACCTGCCAAGCTAAATGACAAGGTTTTAAATTACTTATCCCTCATAGAAATAAAACTTTAAAGATTTGTGATCATCATTTTCATTGAGGGTTTTCTAAGGGCCAAATCTCTGCAATAGAGTAAAATGCATTTACCCATTTGATTAAGAAAACCAACAAGCAAAAAAGGGAATTATTTGGCATTTTTCCAAAATACTAAATAGCACAAACTATGTGCATCATTTCTTAGGAACACTAGTAGTTAAGGAGACCAAGTGTTATGACATGCTTAATCAGGAATAACATATTACATCCCATAAATTATCATTAGCCACTTTAAAAAAAACCTCTAAAACCAATCCCATTAAAAAAAATTAGGGTCCTAAAGGCCTATGCTCATTCCTTACAGAATACAAAATTTAAAAGTAATGGAAGTATACAATTTGGATTGTAGTCAGCAAAGGGGTATTGTGAATATTTAACTGAAGTGCAAGTTGAGGAAAATGATCCTATCAAAATCTCACTCAGTGGGAGAATAGAAAGATAGTATGTGTAAAATTTGCCCAAAGTCATTAGTCACAATGAATATTCATCAGAAGCCAATTATCAATCCCGTTTAATGACACCCCAAAAGATTTTGCCCTGAAGCAGCTGAATAGTCTAAGACTCCAGACAAAACTAGACAATTTATACAGCCAACAGCCAGTCTAGCCAGGACACAAATTGTAAAGTAAACCACTGGTGGGTTTTTGGACGCACTTTTAGCAAATTCTGTCCTCAATTAAAGGTGCACAAGGTCAGTCTGATTTTGGAGTTTTCTATATGGCTCCATAGTTTTCTTTGAGGCAAAGGGAGAGAAAGGAGGAGGCAGTGGAGGAGGGACATGAATGGAGAGCAATCAACGGTAGAGTGTGAAAAATCGCAGACACATTTTTTTTTCCCAATTTGAGGGATTTCTTAGAGAAATGCCCACATTGTCACAATCTTAGATTCCAATTCATTTGATTCCAAATAGTAGCTCTGCAATTTAACATAGAATAAAAGTTAAGAGATCCTTTAAAAAAAAAAAAAAAAGAATCTTAACAGTGTATGTGCCGGGAATCATGTTGGGGGTTTAGGGCCTTGCAAAGTACTGTTTTATAGGTTAGGGGTGTGTGTGTGTGTGTGTGTACACTCAACATGACATTTCATGGATAAGGAAACAGTCTCAGAGGTGAAACAACTTGCCCAAGGCCACACAGCTAGTAAGTGACAGATCTGGGCCTCATATCCAGGTCTGTCAGACTACAGTGGCCACCTCCACATGCATAAATTAACTGCAAAATGTTTTGAGTGCCTATCCTGTGCCCATACACTATGCTGAGGACTCTGAACGAGGTGACATACTGTCCCTGTCAGCAAGGCCAAATTACATAGAAAGGCATTTGCCTTGCTGTTAGATGACCAAATATCTAAAGCAAAATACCAATTAACAGAAAAGAACCCTTTTAAAAACAGAGTTGATCATTTCCTGATGATGAGCTACATTTAACTAAGGTGATGTAGTATCTTTGATCCATAAGAAATTCTAGACAATGAAGTAATGATTGTTGGTCACTTCTGGCACACCTGTCTGAAAATCTGGCTTCCTGTCATGTTCCCTTTCACATACCTGCATGGAGTTTCCACTAAATCCCTTTTTGATCTGAGTAAGCCACTTCCTCTCCTGGGTCTCAATATGGAAAACAAGAGGCTGGACTACATGATCCCTGTGCCCCATTCCAGCTTTGACAACTTTGATCTAGAGGAACTGCCATCCTTTGACATGAAGAATGTTCCTCTACTTCCCCAGCTCACCCTCCTCAGCTCCACTGACTATGCACTAGCACAACAGGCCTCAGTGCTAGTCTTGTTTTCTCATCTCTGCAGTCACAGAGGCCCACCTGGAATTCATGTGCTATCTAGGAACCACCACCTTTCAGTCATTGCATCTCCATCACCTGACTGTGGAAGGTACAGCCTTCCTCCGTGCTTGGCCCCTGACACTCTGAAGATCTCAGAGGTAGATGTAGATGGTCTTAGGAAACTAGGGGCATGAGACTAAAGATATGAGCTCATCAAGAACAGAGACCACATTTGATTCCTCTCCTTATCTCTTACAATGCTTGACACAGAGCAGGTGCTGAGTAAATGTTTGGGGAATGTTAGAATGCCTCCAGCTTAACCTCATGAGGAATGATAGACAAGATTATCAGACATTTAACAAATTGCAATTGCTTAATAGATCACAACTAGAAGCTGTAAATTCCTACAAGGTATTGAGATTCCAAGTTCCAAAAGCTGAAAGAGGAAAAAAAAATCAGATGGTCACAATCATTCTTTATATCCAAGAACTTGGAATGTTAAAAGATTAAACTGACACCTGCTTCATCACAGGGTTAGAGGCAATTGGATTTTGCCTCTGAACTCAAACATCAGGAAAGTGACAGAGCAAAGAGTATTAGAAAGAGTACCAGATTACTAACTTTAAAGAGAGTCATTTTTAAGTCTATCCATTTCAACCAAGAAAAGTCCTATGTAGAACAGTTACAGAAAATTTTGTGTGTCTTAGAGAAGTTGTTCGCTTTCTCAATTTGAAAATGAGATTCTTCTATTTAATTATAAACCATCCTTGTAGTCATAAGGAAATAAATGGTGCCATGATTCAAATAGTGTTTGGATTTTTGCTTATTCTCAAAAGGAAATCCACTATAAGATCAGCAAAAAGTTTTAAGTAAAACATTCAGGGACTCTGAAAGTTACTATACTTGACCCTTCAAAGCATATGAGAAAAACTTTTAATTATAAATGGTTCAAATTGTGTTTACTATAGCTAGTGGGGGAAGAGCTGGCTCTTTTAAGAAACTATCAAAGATGCTTTAGCAGAAAGAGAACTTAGAAAGCCTCAGAAATCAAAGACCTTCAGCTAGTCTAGACAGATGCCAGACATGTGAGTAGAAAGAAGATGGAAAAGAGCAAAGAATGCCCTGTTTTCTCAGAAGTCCAAATGTCACGTTTCTGTATTTATTTATTTTTTTTGTGGGGTGGGGAGGGCTGTCTTTCTTCAAGCAGCTTTTCTTTCAGTTGGGTGGAACTCATCACACCTCTTGTTTCCCCATTATCCTCTGGGGAAGGGAAGGAAAAAAAAAAACCCATAAAAACCAACACAGCAACATGGAATCAAGCTGAATGTCTTCCACTAAGAGAAAGATCATCCAGTCAAGAGGAAGCTTTCTCAGGCCTGCTACTCAATCACTTTTCTTTCCATCCTCCCTGCCACCCCCCACCTTTTTTTTTTTTTTAAAAACTACCTACTAACTAGAGTAATCAGAGTAAGTTATTAACCAGGGCAAGAAGTTTCATGTCAAAATCTGACACTTCAAAACATCAGAGCAACTAAAATTGCCAAAAACAAGCTTTAGTTACTACAGCAGAGACAGACACTATGGTATTGTAAACTACAGGGCAGATGAGCCGGTAGCACCATGAGTGAGGAAACCACAGAATTTTCTTAAGATGAAAAAGCAAAAGGTAAAATTACACTGGAATTGATAATAATTCATTTAAATACATGGACAGCCACTTCTCCACTCTCTGCCTATGACACATTCTAACTGATCGTGGAGTCAGGACATGGCCCACAGACCCCTCTGAACTTACCACCATTGCCAGGGGATCCAAACTCAAGTCGAGTGTAAGTGGATATTTATATTTCTTCGAAAATATTTCTAAGATCATAACTTACGTTTAGCTAATTTATATATTGCTTTAATAAAGAATCACATTTTTTAAAAGAAAGAAAGCCTAACTGAACATAGAATCATAAGTACCTGTCTGTCGGGCATCCATACGTGAAAAAGAAACTAAGAAACTTTCAGGTGGTAGGAGTTACTAGATCTGGAGGCACAGAGGAAAAAATTTTCCTCTGCACAATTACTTTGTTAGATAAATCCAACCTTAGAAAGTGATAGGAAATTCAGAAAGATTGAAGCTATAAACACAGCCACCACGAGAACCACTTACTCAGCACAGTTCTAGGTGCTTTACACATACTATTTAACTCATTTAATCTTCATAGCAGCCCTATAAGGTAGTAGCACTATTGTTCCCATTTACAAATGAGGAAATGAAGGTCCCTAGATGTTAAGGACCTTGTACAACGTCGCAGCAGTGGCAGAGCTAGGATTTAAACCCAGGGAGTCTCGCTCCAGAGTCCACGCTCTTAGCTCATAGGAAACTGCCTCTGTGCTATGATCCGTATTAACCTGACAACTACTGAGTATCCACGATGTGTACACACTATGCCCTCAAGCAATTTAAAATAGAGAGAAAAAGATCAAAATGCAAACAATCAACTTCAACACAAAAGCATTATGAAAGAGGTAATATAATAGAGGTTCAAGTGTGCTAGCATACAAAGAAGGAATCATTAATTCTGCCTGGGGCAAGAATCAGGCCTGCTTTCAGAGAGCGAGGCACCAGAGCAGAGCCTGGATGGATGAAGACAGGTCAGTCTTCCTCCCTAGGAGGCTGGTCAAGTGGTGATGCTGGGCCAAGTGAACAAAGCATTTTCTTAGGCCACTCTAGCTCTGCATGGTGATGACTGTGGAAACTTGAACAAGAAAGGACAATTTAGTCAATGACTATATAACTAGTGAGAAGTGGGTGGATATGGAAAATCTCATACAAGTTACCATGACTATTCCCTGTTGCTTGGATTCATTCACTATCCACCATCACCAGTTGTACTAATTAAATCTTCAGAGTTCTTCCATGATCTCTATTGCCCTCTTTGCTTCTGAAAGTCAAATCAGGGTTTATTGCCCCAAAAAGGTGAGATTCAGAGTCAACACTTACTAAATGAGTAGTATATACGCAGTACTGGGCTCTACGCTTTTATACCTATGACCGCTGAATCCTTTCAACAACCCTGAGGTGGGTATTAATACTATCTCATTTTTACAGAAGAGGTCAGAGAGAGAGATTAAGAAAGCTGCTTAAGTCCACATGGTTAGGGGGGATTAAGTACACAGGTAAGAACTGAGCAAAATCATCCTGGCTTGAAGCCTTGTGCTCTCTCTTTCATCCCTGCATTTCTTTTTTCTTGGGAAAAGACAGCAGTGGCAGGGCTGTCTGAATCATCTAGCTGGGAGAATATGCAGCTATCAAGATAGGAGAAGAGAAAAAGGTGTGAATTTTCATAAGGTGTGTACCAACCCCTAACTACATGGTCTAATCTCACATCACACTACATTTGCTCACCGGTGACCACACTTTCAGCCTGCAGAAACCTAAGGAAATTTTGAGTTCCTGTCCTCACTGATTCAGCACATAGTAGGTGCTCTAATTTCTTTAATGAAATCTGGACAGATGCTGGCCAACATGGGTGCCATTTAGAGCTTTTGCGAGTATATTGCCAGGTCAGTGACTTGAATATTACCTGTTAGTGTTTTTTAGTAGAGACCTGATTCACAACACTCATATAAAAAGCTATCAGTCCTATAAAGAACATACCATTTATTTCACAAGTTGACCGCACAACTGAAATAATATAATGAAATACTCTGCCGTGTTCTCAATGCAAAGGCTAAAAAGAAACATCACCTCTCTAGATCTATTTATACACATGTATCCAAAATTACACTCGTGGACTACATCAGCAGCCAACATTACTGAGAGCTTAAATAGATCATACTTAGCTCTGTCCTGTTCTGGACTAGCCAATGTCAAAATCAAAGTTCTCTCAAAGAGAAATATGGAAACAAGGAGTCTTTTAGTGTTAATCTGTACTTAAATGTCTTCTAAGCAAACTTAATTAGCCTCTATTGCATAGGCTCAAAGTGAAAAGGACTCTAACGATGCAAAATAAAAATCAAAGAATAAATATTGTCTTAGAGAACTGTCTATTCACTGATTCTGAATCTGGCTGTGTATCAACCATTTGGGGGAACCTTAAGAAAAGACATTCCATGGTTCCATGGTAGACCTTTGGAACCAGAATGTCTGGAGGTGGTGCCCAAGAACCTGAATTTTTAACAAGTTCTTTGGGTGATTTCTAACACAACTAATCCAGGGACCAGCATTTAGGAGTCACTAACAATCTGAATTCTCTGCCTGGTCCAAAACAGGTGCTCCTTGTGTTGAAGCAAGAGGCAAGAGAGGAAGGTACGAACTGGTAGGGAGACCACGGCTGGCTGAAGTCACACAGCAAGTTTTAAAGTATCACAAATTAAACTGCTGTTACTCTGTCTATTACACAGTTTATATAGTGTCTGTAACATCAAGGTTCCTCATTCTAGTTATAGTTCAACATGAAAAAGAGAAAACTAACTCACACATAATTAAATGAAGAACTTGTTCAAAAAGCAGTTAATTGTATTTACATTTAAAAACTAGAGAAAAACCACATAAATAAAACATACTAATCTATTCTTCTATTTCCTGCCAATGGAGGTTCCTTTCATTTATTTCTGACAGTTTTTAATATTCTCTGAGCCACAATAAAATTTTATGTGATGGAGATTAGAGAGTCTACGCTGTTTGAAAGTTTGGCTGCGGAGTCTGTATTTCATGCCACTTCATTACATTTTGTTACGGATTTCCCTTGTCACCAAAAGGGATTAGTTTTCTTCTCACTTCTTTGAAAACTCTCCTTAGGTTCTTAGGTTGTTAGTGTGAACTAGATAAATCTCTCTTTTTTAACATATAAAAGATGAACAAACAAAATGTTTGATTTATTTAATTTTTTTAAATGGAACACCAAATTTAGTCTTAGAATTCTCTGGTAAGTTTCCAGTTACAAGGTCTTGGCTTCCCTTGAGCACAGTTTGAAACAAAATAATGCAGCTTGCTCCTACGGCTGGAACATGCAGAGTGGAGTGTGCAAGCAAAGAGGCCCTGGCTCTGGTCCAGTATTTCAAACCTTCTTAAACTGCCACTCTCATCTCAGCTTCAAGGACTGCAGATAAGCAAACAGGATTAGTTATTTCTAATCCAGAAGAGCTAGGAAAGCTTTACACACATCATTTAGGTACCCAACCCATTATACAGGCTGGCATAGTCACAACCGGCTGAAGTTCATCTGGAAAGAACTGAAAATGAAGCTAAATCTGAAAAACTATCTAGTCCACAAACTGACCCTTCTTAGGTCACAAGACCAGGTGGTACTGAGACAATGGATGCTGTTAGTGGGAGTGGTTAAGACAGGTCAAGGGCAAGGGTAGGAAGTTACTCATCCCTTCACACCAACACTGAAGTGTCTACTAAGGGCCAGACACGAGGGTGCTGGGGGGAAGACAGAAAGGTCACCCATCACTCTTCAGGCCACCAGCGTCCAAGTCCCGCCCAAGGCCCACATTCTCTGGAACTAATACTTAGGAAGAAAGTGACAGGCAGAAAGTATTAGTGGGGTTTTTTTTTTTTTTTTTTTCTTTCCTTCTCTAAATGAGGCACTATCAGAAAAGTGGCAATTCTTTTCATCGTTATGGGCACCATACAAATAGCTGTGAAGGCTCAATTAACTAGGTAATAGTCTTGCCACTGAACTGTGCTTCCTTCCTAAGAACTTGTTTTAAAAAGCATCCACTGGATAAAATATACATTCCTTTGTAAAGTAAATATGCTTTTGTCATCATTTAACTGGATATTCTTAGTTTTCAAAACTTCTTACAGCATCCCTAAATCTCAGAGGGGGAGATTAGGGCCAGGATACACAAAGGCTGAAAGGAACTGCAGGACGTGAAACCTGAAGCCACAGTGAGCTGGGAAGATTCGTCCCAGGGACCCACTAAGGCTGGGCTCACAGCAGACCAGCACAGTTGGGGCTGGGAGAGCCTAACAACAACAACACGCAGACAGAAGGGGCTGAATCTGAATGGTGCTCATGAAAATAGGGCTTTGGCTAACAGGGTAAGCATGCCAGTTAGAAATTCACATATTGACCTTCGGTTTCCTTGCTGCCAAGAGTGGTGTCAGGCACACAGAAAGTGCTCACTAAATCTGAAGTAAAAAGCTTAGATTTGCATTCAAAGGCAATGTTCAGGCTGAAGTTCTTTCTGTGATTTCAGATCCCTGGTCAAGAGAATCCTATCAAGAATAATTCTCTGGGTACAGTGTCAAAGGGAACTCATGACAAATGGAAGTTACCAAGGAGGCTGTACAAATTAGTAAGAAGGGGGTTGGCTTGGAGCCAAGAGAAATGAGTTTTAATCCTATCTCTGCTGGTCATCTTAGCCAAGACACTTTAACTTGCCAAGTGCCAATGTTCTCATCTGCAAAAGAATAAAACCATCTAGTTCCTGGGGTTGCTGCAAGAACAAATGAAAAAAAGACAAAAAGAGTAGCAGTGTCTGGCACATAGTAAGTGGCTCAAAAAGGTTAACTTAAAAGAATTTTTAAAGGGTGTTGAGGAGAATTGGGAACCTGCCACATAAAATATAGAGTGAATCTAAATAAGAGTGTCCTACATGCTTAGTCCACGGATGCTGTCAACATATCTTTGATAGTCTCAGAGCTATTTACCAGCTACATGAGAAGCGTCTCTAAATACTAAACTATCAGGACTTCAAACCAGCATTAGCAGTTCCATCAGACACCACAGCCACCAGATTTGGCTCAGAGTATCTTTTTGGCTCTTTATGTGAATTTAGATATTCTTAACAATCTGCCTCTGGCTCTTGTGACAGTTTCTATACAAGGGTTCTGATCATAGTTTGAGAGGTGGCACCCAATAAACATAACCTAGTCCCCAAGGCAAGCACTTTGAAGGGGCTAAGATTCATTTTTATGTGTAATGTCAGGTTGTTTCTCCCCTTCCTGAAGCCAAAGCCTCCCTTCCCCTGACACTGCAACCTAACGACCTACTTGCACGTCCGTCACTCCCACAACCAGGGCGTGACTTGGGCAAGTTACTCCATCTCTCTGAGTGGGTGGACCATTCTGTAAAATGGGGATAATACTGATCTTCTAGGACTTCGGTTGTAGTTAGGTATTATCTCTATAAAAGTCTTATTTTAGACCTACCTGCTATCTACAAGCATTACCAAAAAGCAGTATGAATTAAACTCAGATACGAAAATCTGGAAGAAAAATGGGGCCTTTGTGCTAGGAGAAAATACACTGAAGTATTTACATTAGAGAACAAGATTTAGTTAAGCCTTCCCTATTTATCACTTATAAAGGAAAACAATCAATATACATTAACTGCGCAAAAAGAACAAAAACTTAACATTTTCCTCATACAAAATATCACAACTTTATTGACCGAGAGAGCCTGAAATGAATACTACCTGACTCTGAACTAAATATTGCTGGGTTTGTCTCTATTGATGCACAGTCATTTTTATAGAAGACAGCACTCTGGCGAGTTAACAGCTTTTATCTTTCAGATGCTTAATGGCTCTGAGGACTATTAAGCCTACATCTTATCAAACAAAATTGAGAAAAATGTGGTTTGTCAAGGTATGACAGGCCATATCTGGCTCTATCAAGAGAGGGTCATCAGAAACCTCAGGCCTTTGCATTCTCCCTCATTGAAAAGATAATAAAAAGCCACCAGTGAGGAAATAAAAGGCAACAATTAGACAACTTCTAAATTCTGAAATCGAAGAGATCCAAATGCTGAGATAAAACTGATGTCTGCTCAGCTACTTTATCCCCAGAGAAATTGCACATAACTTATCAGGATGCTGCTGGTCCCATGTGAGATGTGAGACCCCCCTTCTCCCTAAAGAGATTTCTACCATCAATTAGCAAAATTCAGAACTTAGTTAAGAATCAACTGGTTTTTTAAAAAATGTTTACGTTAAAGTAATATGTTTGTAGCCCTAAAAACAAAACAAAAAGTGCTAAAGGCTTATACCACTGACAAAGAGCAGCCCATCTCACAATCCTCCTTACCCTTAACTCGAACTAATCACATTCAACACAATATTTATCTCCTTATTTCTAAATAACTATTTCTTGATTTTAAGTTTTAAACATTAATATTTGACTTCCCATTATAGGTGTTTAACTATTTATTAAAAATGTATACATACACTACATGCCAGACTCTGTTCTAAGTTTTACAAGTACTAACTCATTTTATTTGACATGAAGTTGTTGGTGGCCGAACAAAAGCTGTTTCAGTGGAGGTGGGGACTAAATCCTAACACAAGACAGAGGAGGGAATGAGAGGAGAGGAATTAGACAGTAAATAGAAATAACTCTCTTGAGGAATTTTATTTTAAAAGGAGGAAAAGAAATGGGATAAAGGGGATGTGGCTAAGGATGTTCTGTTTTTTGTTTGTTTGTTTGGGGGGCGGTAATTAGGTTTACTTGTTTATTTCTGTTTGATGGAGGTACTGGGGATTGAACTCAGAACTTTATGCACGCTAAGTGCGCACTCTACCACTGAGGTATACCCTCCCATCAAGGATGTTGTTTTAAGTTTGGGAGACATTATACCGTGTTAGCAAGCTCATAAGAAAGTACCAGTAGAGAAGGAAAAATAATGATGCAGAAGAGAGGAGCTCAGAGCTGAAGGAATTTCCATAAGGTAGCAAGAAGGACGCTGAAGTGTGACCTTCTCAAGGAGGCGCTCCTTGGCCATCTATCTAAACTGCAATCCCTGCCACCTCTCCAGTCCCCATCCGCTCTCCTCTGCTTTATTGTGCTCATCAGTACTTATTAGCATTTATTTAAGCTACTTGTTTATTGCAGGTACCTTAACTACAATGTAAGCCTCATAAAGACAGATTTTTGCCTCTCTGTTCACTATTGCATCCCCGGTGCCTACAGCAGTGCCGTGAAAAATACTTGTTGAATGAAGTCATTTGACCAGCAGAGTGACTGGCCATAGAGAGGACGGACAGTTCATCCACAATGGAGAAGGCGAGTGGAGGAGTAGAGACCTCTGGAGGTTGACAGGTATGGGAGGGGCTGATGCCACTCTCCTGAGTGCTTCCATTAGATAATATAGAATTTCAGGGTAGAAATCATTTTCTCTTAGAAACTCGACACTGCTCCAATATCTTCTGGTTTCCAGAATTGCCATTATAAAATTTTGTGCAATTTCTATTCTTAACCTTTGTATAAGAACTACTTTGTCTCTATCTCTATATTATAAAATTTCATGAGAAAGAGGCTTCATACCTTCTTTTTTAACTTTTCAAGAATTCTGAAATATCTGAAATATATATATATATACACAAATAAAAGTGTGTATATCACAAACAACCCAATCAAACAATGGGGAGAAGATCTAAAACATTTTTCCAACGAAGACAAATGGCCAACAGGCATATGAAAAAATGCTCAATATCACTAATTATCAGAGAAATGCAAATCAAAACTACAATGAGGTATCACCTCACACTGGTCAGAATGGTCATCATTAAAAAGTCCACAAATGATAAATGCTGGAGAGGATGTGGAGAAAAGGGAATCCTACCCTGTTGGTGGGAATGCAGTTTGGTACAGCCACTGTGGAAAACAGTATGGAGATTCCTTAAAAAACTGACAATAGATTTACCATATGATCCAGCAATCCCATTCCTTGGCACATATCCAGAGGAAACTCAAATTCAAAAAGATACATGCACCCCAATGTTCATAGCAGCACTATTTACAATAACCAAGACACAGAAACAACTTAAATGTCCATCCACGGATAACTGGATAAAGATGCTGTGGTATACATATTCAATGGACTACTACTCTGCTATAAAAAAGAATGAAATAATGCCATTTGCAGCAAAATCAATGGACCTGGAGATTGTCATATTAAGTAAAGCCAGCCAAAAAGAGAAAGAAAAATATCATATGATATAACTTCCATGCAGAATCTAAAAAAAAAGACACAAATGAACTTATTTACAAAGCAGAAACAGATTCATAGATATAGACAACAAACGTATAGTTACTTGATGGGGTAGGGAGTGGGGAGGGATAAATTGGGATTTCAGAATTTGCAGACACTATATATAAAATAAACAACAAGCTCCTACTGTATAGCACAGGGAACTATATTAAATATCTTGTAATAGCCTATAATGAAAAAGAATTCATATTTTTCAAGAAATGTATATATTATACATATATAATTTTATAGGAATATATATGTAAAAATTTTCAATGAATATATATAATACATATACATGTATAACTGAATCACTATGCTGTACGCCAGATTAACACAACATTGTAAATCGACTATATCTCAATTTTTAAAAAAGTACGTATATCATATAAGAGACCTTTAGAGGAAAAAAATTTAAGACTCCAAAACCCAGCACCTAGCTCAGGGGTTGGCCAACTACAGCCCAAAGGCTAAGTCTAGAGTGCCTCCTATTTTTGTAAATAAAGTTTCTTAGAGTACAGTCACACTCACCTATTTATTGACTATAAACGACAAGGTCAGAGTCCAATAGTTGAAACAAAGTCCGTATTTACTATTGAACCCTTTACAGAAAACTTTGCTGATCCCTAATCTAGCTCAAGACAGAAAATAATGCTGTTCATGTCCCATGTATGCCTCTTCCCAACTATATTCTTTTCATTCCCTTTGAGGAAACTACTCCTTAAATTTTGTGTTAATCATTTCCCCACCTTGTAGTTTATATGTATCCCTAAGTAATAAACTATGTAGTTTTTCTTACTTGAACTTTATATAAATGAAATCACAGAGTATACTCTTCTGTAGCTTGTTTCTTTCACTCAGAATTCTGTATTAGAGAACCAATCATGTTGATAGTGTAGTTCACCTTCACTTACACAGTGTTCTACTATATAACCATGCAAAAATTTATGAGTTCTTTGTTGATGGTCACGTGGGCTCTTTCCAGGTTTAAGAAACAAAAACAAAAAAACCTCAATGCCACTATGAACATGTTTGTACATGTGTCACATCATACATGACCAAGAAGACTGTGTAGGTATGTGTATGTACACACACACACACACACACACACACACAGTTCCCTCCAGGGGTGGAACTGCTGAGTGCTGGGCATATGTAAATAGTTTTGTGCCACATCTTCAAGGAGTATCACATGAAATTCTCCAGTACATTCGCAAAATAAAATTTGGTTGTATCAGGATAGTTTTAATTAGCTTTTCTGTGATTACTAATGTAGTTGAGCATCTTTCCATATATTTAATAGCCATTTGTATTTCTTCTGTGGAATACCTATTTGTGCTTTTTGCCAATGTTTCTATTGATAGATTCTGTCTTTTGCTTTTTTACTGTAGTAGTTCTTTATATATTTCAGATATTAGTCTTCTGTCAGTTTTATATGTAGCAAATATCTCACCCCAGCTTGTGACTTCTTTCCATTCTCTGAATGGTATCTTTTAATGAACAAAATTTGCAATTTTGATCTTTTCCTTTATACAACATAAATTTTGGATTATTTAACTGAATCCTCTACTTCAAGATCACAGAGATTATTCTCCTATTTTGTCTTCTAAAAGTTTTAAAATTTTGCCTTTGACAGTTAAGTCCTTGATCCATTTGGAATTCAGTTCTGCATGTTGTATAAGATACAAATTATCTCTCTTTTCTCCCCCACGTGGACAATTAGTTATTGAAAAGTCTGTCCCTTCTCCCAGATTTTACAATGCCACCTCTCTTGTATACGAAGAACCCACACACATGTGGTCTGTTTCGGCAATCTCTATTCTATTCCATCAGTCTATATGTGGATCCATATGCCATTACTAGCATCTTAATTACTATAGCTCTATAAAAAGTTTTGATTCCACAAGCTTACACAATCCATTCTTTTTCTTCAAGTGTGTCTTGGCTCTTTCTTTGGCTTTCCATATTAATTTTAGAATCAGTTTGCCAAGTACTATGTAAAGTTCTATTGGAATTTTGAATGGAGTGGTATGCAATCTATACTACACATCATTTTGGAATGAAATGACACCTTCAACATAATGAGTCTTCCTAATCATGAACATAATCATGCTTTTTCTCTATTGGTAACCACATGAATTTTTCCTTTTAGTATGTTAATATGATGAGCTATATCAATAGATTTTCTAGTATTATCAGTCTTACATTCCTGGAATAAAGTCAATTTGGTTATTAGGAAGTATTTATTTTATATACTTCCTACTATTTTGTTTAAGATTTTTACACCTATGTTAATAAGTGATATTGGCTGTTAACTTTTCTTTCTTGTAGTGTCCCTTTGTATGGATGAATGTCAGAAAAGCTGGGGTGTGTTCCTCCTTTTTTCTAGATGCTTAAGGAGTTTGTCAAAGATTGAAATTACCTGTTCCTGAGATGTTTGATAAAATATACCTGTAAAACCATTTGGGCTGAGTGTTTTGGAAAAAAAAGAATTTATATATTGATTCAACATCTATAAATTAAATGATTGACTAAATTTTTATATTTCTTCTTGATTCAATCTTGGTAAATTTTATTTTTCTGTTCATTTCACCTCAGTTTTCAAAATGTTGGAATAACATTGAAAATAGCACTTTCTTGATATATTTTTTAAAACTTCTGTTGCACCTGCTCTTTGTACTTGTTGATTTATTCCTTTATTCCATTTTAGTTTTGAGAAGGAGCAGAAATAACTTTTTGTGTTTAATCCACTAGGTTTACCTAAACAAAATCACACAGAAGGTATATTCTTCCTTATCTATAAGATGGAGATAATAACAGAACCCACTACAAACTGTTGTGACAATTAAATGAGTTAATAGATGCATAGGGCTCAGTGCAGTGCCTGGCACATATTAAGGGCTCGAAAATATCATGATTATATTGTGGGGGATTCACTTTCACTGTAATGATGTCCTGTTCTTGTTCTACTTAAGTTTAATACTTCAAAGCAACAGTAACTGGTTATGGGCTAGACTCTTCCAAATGCACTCAATCTATTCAGCCTCAACAAGAGGCAATGACAAATCTGATTGGCAATACTCTCAGTCTGAACCTCAGTCTGGGTATTCAGGCCCTGAGATTATGAACTGCACTTATAGTTTAGAATAAAACGCAAAACAAAGCAAGAGGTCTATTATGGGCTCGTTTTCCCTTGAGCTCAAGGGCCTTGCTTTTATCACCTACTATGTGCAATGAGCCTAGCAAAAAAATAGTGCATTCTTGACAAGCAAACAATACCATCCAATTATTAAGTTATGATGAAAACAATAAAGAAAACTCTAATGGCTTCACTAAGCTTTCATTATTAGGTGCCTTGAATTCATAGTAAACACACAACTGATTTTATCCAGAGGCCTTTCATTAGGGAAATTCCCACTTAGGGAGGTCTTTCTGCCCTCTCTAACAGTCAATTTCTCCCAGTCAAGTTCTTTATGAAAGTTTTATCTCAAAAGAAAAAAAATAGTGTAAACAAATATTGAAATTTAGTTAATAACATATATACTCAGTTATTTGGGGGTTAAGTATAGTGATGTCTGTGATTTACTTTGAAATGCATCAAAAAAATAAGATGGGTTGATGGATGATAGTAGGAAGGATAGATGGATAAATATGTGCCAAAGCAAGTGTAGTGATATGTTAACTATAGAACTAGATGGAATTACATTGGTGTTCACTGTAAAATGATTTTAATTTATTATGTTTGAGAATTTTCATAATAGATGTTAGGAAAAATATAAACTCCTATACTTAGCAAGTTAAAAAAAATGGTAAAAGAATATGAAAAATATTTCTATTATACATATAGCAAAAGTTATTATAATACAGCAAAAGTTATTGTAATATAAAAGAGCTCATTCCAATTTATTTTTTTAAAATCAAGAGCTTTATAAGACAAATGGGAAGAGACATGAAAAAAATACAAATAGGAAATAAACTTCAGGAAAATATTCAGTTACCTCTAATCAAAAAAATCAAAGATAAAGCAAATCTGCAATATCATTTTATACCTATTTTATTAGGAAAATTAAAACACATGTCCATGAACACACACACAATTCTGGTAAGGCTGCAGTGAAAAACAGTACACTCATACACAGCCATCAGCATCCACTATAAACAAGCACAGCCTGTCTGGGAAGCAATCTGGCAGTCCATAAATCATGGTGTTTATCCTGTCCTTTGACACGGTGGTCCCAATCCTTAGAAGATCAACTGCATTAGTCAAATGCAGCCAAAAGATGTTCACTGCAGTGTTACCTACTAAAGGATTAAACTATGGACAACCTAAATGGCCATCAAGAGAAGAAAGATTTAGTAAATGATGACACATCAGTATAATGGAATATGACACAGACATGTAAAAAATGACAATAATGGAAGCTTATATGAAATATGCAAAGTGTTCATGACACACAATCAAATGGGAAACTATAACTGCAAAACTACAAGAATAAATAAAATGTGTATTGACACTGTAAAGGAACATGAATAATTAATGAAAATGACATGTTACTATCTGAGAGGACTGCAGCTGATTTCTTTTTCTAAAGTTTTCTTTAATCTTTCTAATACATCTTTCAATTAAAATAAAATTAAAAAGCCTGTTTCAAGACTGTCTACTCACAGTGCTGAGTTTGCTGCAAATGATGAGTATCCGGCGTTCGTAGAGCATACTGGCGTATAGATGTAACATGTTGTTCACATCCACAGCCACAAAATATTCTGTCAGATTTCTCTAGGAGAAAGAAACAGTGGAGGTTTATGACTTATTTCGTTTGTTCTTATTACAAACAGTGTCAAATAGAAGCACGAGAAACAAAAAATAATCAGAAAGTATTCTCTCCTCTTCCCCTGTCCTATTCTTTCTACCTGGGAGACCAAATCTTACTCATGTGTAAATTATGAAGTGTAAAGTTGGAAGAGACCTTAGAGATGAAGGAGTCTGAGTAATTACACCTCTGGGTGGTGATTACAGTTTACAACATGAGATCACACGTGGTGCTGTGATGGCTCTTAGCATCAGTTCTGAAAGTTGAGCAGGACAGGAAGTCCACAATCTTACAAATGAGGAAACAAAGGCAAGAGAGGAATGTCAAGATCAAAAAACCTAATGAACAATGAAGATGGGACTGAAGTTCAGACCTTCTGACCCTGGGTCCTAGAACTTTCCCAATGCACCATGCCACACATCTAAGCAAAAGATAGTACCCGGGGACCAAAATGCTTTCGGCACAGAATCTGTTCCTATCCAACAGGCCCCACCTGCAAAGACCGGGCACAATCCTCTCCTCTCATCACTGCTGGTGTTCCCCTCCTCCACAGTTTACATTCTCTAAAAGGGCTCGGCTGGAAGTAAAGCAATTTCCAAGATCCACAATTTCCAGGTATTTCACTCAAAAGACAGGAAAAAACATTGAAGACAAGCGGTAGCAAGTTGTGACAAAGCAACGTTTTAAACTAGTTTTTGTCTGTAGCCTGGGTTTTGTTCCCTTAATTAGTACTATAGATTGGTACTCTGCAGATTTGAAAAAAAAAAAAAGTAATGTGCTTCATTTCTGCAAATCCTTCTATACCCACCTGACTTTAATAATACACATGAATATGCTAATTTCTTCAATGTTACAGGTTTTCAATGCCATACAATATAATCCTCTGAAAATGAAGGGGGTTGGGGAGGGAAGGAACGCTACTGCCAGGGGTTGCAGTTTATAATGATGAAAGATTTATAACCCATAAATGCAAGTAAACCAGGTGGATTTTATATGCAAAATAGCATAAAGTGCTTTTCAACAATAGTATGTATTGGGAATAAGAATGGGCACTTATCTTATGATATATTATTGCTTGGTTGGAGTACTAGTTTAACTATCTACCTTTATAAAGAGTGAGTGAATTAACAGGTCCACATACTGACCACCTACCAAGTGCCAGGCACTGGACCAGGTACTCTTGAGTGTATAATCTTAAGCAGTCTTCACAAAAATCCAATGAGATATTATTCTTTACAATATATAGATAAACCAAGTCTAGGAGAGATTTAGTAACTGGTAGAGTCAGATTTTGGACTCAGATCCAACTCCATAGCCCATACACTTTCCCTTACATTACACTGTCCCTCTTATATACTTTTAAACATCTACAATATACAAGGCTTTACATATATTATTTCACTAATCTTAAAACTACTCCTTGAACAAATATTACCATCTTTATCTACAGGTGTGAAAACGAGGGCACAGGGAAGTAATCCGACCAAGGTTACCCAGTAAGTGGATAGGGCACTATTCAGTCTTGGGTGGGTTTGTCCCTAAATGTATGCTTTTTTTTTTTTTTTTAATATACCACTAAAAATAGTAGATAAAAGTTGTATTTGGAAAAAGAAGGCATGGCATAGGAAGAGTGCAGGATCAAAGTACGGCCAAAGAAAAAGTGTTTCTGTTAAAAATTGTTATTCCATTTACTGAGTAATCCTTATATGCCAGAAAACAGGTACCCTACCTGAGTTTTCCCTAGTCTTCTCAACGACCCTGAGAAAGGCATTATCACCTCCATTTTATAGACAGGAAAACTGAGGCTCAGGAAGTTTAAGTAGTCTTCCAAATGTCAACTAGAAAGGGCCAAGTTTCAAAACCAGGTCTCCTGAACCCCCAAATCTTGCCCTAACCACCACATGAACTTGCCCCAACAAATTCAAAAAACAAAACTAACCGATAGGAAAGTCGAAATTTGTCAACAAGTGCATTTCTTGCCTGGTGGACTGAGGAGTGCTGAGCTAATGAAGTCAGGGTGGGGTTTGTTCTGAAGACAGTGACACGGCAGAGCTATTCTCGCAAACAAAAATACAAGGCCCTCAGCTGAGCATTTCAGTAAAATGCTTAACTGCTGATGAATTACATGAATTTTTCTTTTAGGAGAGGATGGAAGTAAAAAGAAAATAGAAATGAGGAGCTTAAAGAAGGCCAGAAAGCCCATTAGCACTTTTGACAGATCCAAAGATAACTCTGAAGCCACCAAAACGTGGCCTCAAGAGTCTGCCAAGAAGCTTCACGCTGGGTAGAAATATGTTACACAGCTTGCCGTCCAAATAGGGAGACACAGCGTCAGAGACAAATCCTGTGCCTTATTTTGGTGGGAGAAAAAAATCCGTAAGGATACTTTTGTGGATGGGGAAGGGAACATTTCTGAAATAAAAATGCTACCTGGTTGAGGCATAACCTTCAGCCCAATCAGGTTTTGAAGGATTCAGGTGATTGTTCCAAAAACTCTACACAGGTATGTTAAAAATATGTAACATTTAACCAAATTCTCTCTAAACTGTCATGTACTTTTTTTGGTATTTCTCATCCCATCTGTGCTGATTACCAAGATATTTGTGTCTAAACAGAAGCTGTCTTTCTTATCTGCTTCCTCCCTGCCTCTTTCCTTCTGGGATGCCACCCGCCTAGGCGGGTGGGAGTGGGTGGCAGTGGTGACAGCCCTGGGAACCTCGCTAAGCCATGGGAGCACCTGTGGGGCAGAGTGGACCTTGGGAGCACCTGTAGGGAGCCCATGCAATGCCCATCAAGCCTCATCACAGCAGAAAACCCCCTTGAGTGAGGGGTCTCCTTCCCCATGCCTTTAAGCATCTGGTGGCTTAAGCTATAACAAGCCTCAATTTTTCAGATATGCTATATCTTTCACACCCCCAGGCCTTCACTCCTGCTGCTTCCTCTACCTAGAGTGCTCTTCTCTTCCTAGAGGACACCCATTTACTTTTCAAGACTCAGCTCAAATGTCACCTCCTCCTGAAAGGCTTCCTTAACTCCTCATTTGTCAATCTGTCTCTAGGGCAATCTGTCTCTATCTCATATCGCTCAGGTACAAGTAAGTTTTTGCCACTAGACTGAGATTCCTCTGGGTAAAATGATGGACCCCATCATCTAGCAGTTTGATGAAAGAGGGAATCAGTGAAAGAGGGAGAAAGCAACTGACTGAAGACTACTGCTCATTGGCTCAAGCACGAGCAGTGTGTAGAAGAGGCACGCCAGCCTGGAAGAGGGACAATGTGGTGGATTTGGAAGAATATAGCGCTTGACTTCAGAAAACCTGGGTCTGATTTGGATGAAATGATCAATTACTTAGTAATGATAAAGGGCCCACAGGAAAAGAACTGACTCTAGAGACTCACAAAGTCAGGTAAGGTAGTTGGAGGTTTTCAGAGATATCTGTGGCTACATTCATTTAAAGTGTAAAGAAATGGGCAGCTGTTCACCAGGCAATGAAAGGGGGAGGAACCGTACACAGAAGCAGGTGTTTATTTCATAGCCAGGTCAGTCATATTTCTCAGATGGGTAAGAACAGACTATAGGGAATGAGGAATAAGAAGAGAAAGCTTCCATGGCAAGTCGTCCTAAGTCAAGACTGCAGCCAGAACATATTGTGAGCTTATATTTATAAAAGTCACAGGTATGCCACTCTCTCCCAGCGCTTGATTTCAGTAGGACTAAGCCTTCAATCTTCCATTTCTGTCTCCTATAATCAGCCAATGAACAAACACTTGTTTGACTCCTACTGTGTGCTTAGTACTACCCTGGGAGCTGGGCCTGCAGAGATTAACTAAATATGACCTCGTTTTCCAGAAGTGGCACCAGACCCAGAAACCTGGTGTGCTAAGAACTGTGATCCAGGCTATACGTGCTCTAGAGCTGGCTGAGAAGGGCAGATTCAACTCTGCCAGATGGATATGGGGAGGGGTGGGGGGAAGACCAGAGAAAATTTGACCAAGGAGAAGATACTGCTCTGGGCCTCCCAAAAGGGGTTCACTCAGGGACAGGTGGAGAAGCATGTTCCAGACAGAGGCAGAGGCAAAGGCAGGGAGGAGAGAGCAGCAATATGCAGGTCAGGGAGTGAAGGGCAGTGAGCAGGCTGGGGCAGAGGAGCGGTTCAGATCCTGAGGGAGCCTAGACTTTCCCCACAGGTAACAGGGAGCTGCTAAAGAATCATGACTTGATCATATTTGTTTTGCAGGAAGGTCTTCCTAGAGGTCCTGTGGCGGATGGCCGAGAGGGCAAGCAGGAGGCAAGGTGAGCAGTTAACAGGCTACTGCCAGATTCAGGGAAAGAATGATTAAAACAAACTCCTCAGATAAAACCTCCAAATATGGATGTCACAGATCTCTGTTAAGTGGAATCACAGGACTTGACAACAGATTAGACTTGGAAAGGGGGAGGGAGGGAAGGATCTGGGACAAGCCCCAGACTTCTAGGTTCTTGTGCTCCACATCTGCCCCCTTGCCCAGCCAGTTTTTTAGAGGGAGAGTCCAATCTTTTAATGATCCATCCTCCTTCTAAAGAACCGTCAGTCCTGTCAAACATGATGTTGCTGTCCACCTGGTCTTAGGCCTAGTGTCCTGGATGAAAATAATGCCAGCATGGCTAAGCCTAAATAATCACCCCCCTTTATTCCTGACAATTATTTCTCTGTGTGACGCACTTGCTGGAAAAGGAAAACCTTGCTTAGAGGGACTATTTCCTACTATCCATGCTCAAAGGGGCTCCATTTTCTCAGTGCCAGTATGTTTTTAGGCCTAAGGAAGGCCAATCCTTTTCTACTTACAAAGTTCAAGCATTATTTCAGTTACAGAGAGTTATGTGCCTGTGAGCATCCTCCTATATGACTAGCATTTATTGTATGGGCCCATTCTGTATGGCTGGGTAGCAGGGACACAAAGCTGACGACTTCCGAGGCCGAACAGGGCTCAAGTCCAAGGAAGGTCTCTGATTAACAGTAAGAGAGCAGCCCGGAAGTTGAGTTTCAGAAGAGGCATGTGCTGAACAAGCTACTTAGGCTCTCCAGGCCCCTCCTCTCCACAAAGAACGGTGGTGGAGAACCCTTCCAGCTCTGACTCTCTGTGGCTTTAAATCCAGACAAAGAAAAAGGGAGACACCTGGCAAACCCCATTCCCCCAGGAGAAGCCCCATAATGGCTGCTCCCTTCTAGCTGTCCCTGCTGGCTCCTGTGCCAGTCCAGGTGGCTGGGGACTTCGGGCTCACTGTGATCCACGCCCCGGGTTAGGAAGCAGGTGGGAATGGGTGTGGTGATGGGGGGTGGGATGGGCTCCGGATGGGAGAGGATATAGTGAGGCTTAGAGAAAAAGCGTCTTAAGTTCAGTACCCTAGGGAAATGAGATAATCCCCAAACCAAAGAACAGTCTCTAAGCTGGGCACTCCTTGGAGCCTTCGAAACAGATGCTAGTCCGCCCCACGATCTGTCATTTATTAGTCTTTGTGACTTTCAGCTTCATACACAGTACAGATGATGATAAAGACTTACTGTACTGTGTCTGGAGGAAGCTTCTAAGGCAAGAGGCTTGGTTTTGTCCATGGGTCTTTTTTCCTGAAATAACTCTAGCTCAGATTATTTTACCATAATGTAAACCTTTAAAATCCTCAATTGATTTTTTTTTAAAGAAGAATTTAGGTTACTTTAGATGTGTGGGATTCTTAAAAAAGGATTTATAAATTTGGATTCTAAAATTATCTGCTTGAGAAAGAATCCCACAAACTCACATAAGCAATCAAATCAGAAAAGTATATTATAGGAAAGAAAGCAGAGTCTACCCGGAGGTCAACTTTTATCCCTCTGTGCGAATGAAAAAAAAAACATTAGAATAAACAATTACCTGACAACTCTTAACAGCAACAATGGAATTCTCTATAATCTCAGTACTTGATAATAGGTCTTTTACTTCCACTTCAACTTTGTTTATTTTTGAAAGTCACAATGAGTTCATAAATCTTTTCTATATCATGGTGCATCTTTTGACAAAGTAGAGTCTGGGCAATGTTATATATAACTGTCCATTCTAAATACTTTCCTCGCATCATTAACCACTTGGTATGACACAGGCCAGATAATTAAGACAGGTTTGTTTAATATTCCAAAAGAAGGTCTGTATGATTTTCCATTAATCAAAAGTAAACTTCAAAACCTGGCCACTAAAAAAAATCCCCTTCTACAGCCAGTTTACAATGTAATTATTAATACATATCTGTTCATGACCTGTGACTTTTAAAAAAAATGCAGGTCAACTGTTTAAAATTTGTAAAGATTTACGCTCATTTAATTATGGCCTGTATAAAATTCACTCCTACATGTGTTATCTTGATAGACAGAGAAAACCCTAAAGAGCAATTACATAGTGATATTTTTTCAGTGAAAAGGAAGAAAATATGTTTATACAGAAATTGTAGAAATAATGAGAATTAACTTCAACAGGGATCTGAAAGTGGAAAGAACTAATTTTCTGTATTTGCTTTTCATTAATGTCTTACAGACTCACTGGCCCAAAAGCCAAGTGAAAGGAACTGTTATTTTTCCTTCTCCTGAAGGTGACTACATTGCTAATTCATTCATTCATTCAGTCATTCCATAAATATATACCTGAATATCCACTATGTTATAGGTGCAGTACTAATTATGGGGCTGCAGTGATGAAAAAATACCAATCCCTATCCTTGTGGAAGGAGAGGTGATATTAAACATATACTCACACAATAATTACATAATTTACACTTACGGTGAGTGATTTCTTGGGGAGGTACTGGGAGCCAGGGAGTGGAGTCCCAGGACCCAGGAACATCTCAGTGATGGAATCACACTGAGTGTGACTCCTGATTTTAGCATTTACTGGTTGGGTGACTAGGAGCAAATTACTTCTTGTCTCTGGGCTTCATTTCCTCTTCAGACAGGGATAACAACCGCACTGTAATGCTGCTGTGAAGATTTCAGGATATAAGAAACAGTGCCTGATCTGATCCACAGTGGGCGTTCAGTCAATACTAGCCCCTTTCCTTCTCTCACGCTACCCCTTCTCTGCAGCTGCCCAGAAGAATATGGGCTTCTAGTGACAGAATCAAGTTCCATATCCCAAAGTCCTTTTACCCTTTTTCTTGCTTATACTCTTAGTTCAGTTATGCCCCTAAGAGAAGATAATAACTGTTTTTGAAAGTCACAATGAGTTCATAAATCTCCACATTACAAACACTACAGTCCTGGACTCTATTCCCTGCACCATTTCCAAGCCTCAGAAATTTTGGCGTCATTGGTGCCTGCTAGGAGACTTTGTGGCCAAATACATACTCCATGAAAGGAAAAGTGTTGATCTTCACAACCAATGATGACAGCAAAAACCTCGAATAGACAAGCTCCAAGAAGTAATGTTCCCAAGCCCCCAGCCACAACTGAAGAGAACTTAGGACCAGAATTCTAGGAAAGCCAAGGGAAGATGAGAAAGAAAGGACCAAGGACCATCAAAAGCAGTACCTCTGTTGCACCAGGCATTGAACCTGGAACTTCACACATAATACTTTATTTGTTCCTCCCATTTTTCTTTATTAGATAAGGAGGCTCAAGAATATAAGTAAGTAGCCCAAGGTCCCTAAGTGGTGGAGGCCAGTGTCTGGCCGTCTCCAAAATTCATGTTCTTTCCACTACAGCAGACTACATCGTATTCACAACCCCTTCGCTATTGCTTGTTTCAATTTGTAAAGCAGCAATTTAGTCATTTTAAATTAATCCTTGAAAAATCACCAAGAGATTAAAATGCAAATTTCAACATGGCTAGAGCTCAATAGTTATTCTATGTCAAAAATCACACAAATTGGTCCTACAAAAGTTCAGACTCTCCTTAGAGGAAAAGCTTTCCTGTTTCATTTCATACTGAAATATGAAAAATCACTTCTTTGACTTATCCCTCATGAATATCAAAAGTCAACTGTAGGGAGGTGGGGGAGGTATAATGGAAACAAAATGCTTTGGTTCCTTACAAACCTAGGTCACTACACCTTACTTGGAAGCAGACCTTGGGATAACCTCAGGTCTGTGAGCCCTGGGTCCCCATATGTAAAATGGGGCTCACGTCTACCTCTCACAGAGTAGCTATAAGGATTTAAATGGAACCATGTATGTTGGGAGTCTGGCAGATTGTTTTTATTATTCCCGCTTAGAAACAAACAAGGCTAGCCTTTTACTGGTTTGCAAAGGAGGATTTAGGGGACAATGGGTCATACACAGGGAACTGGTTCATTAATGGCAAAATCAGCAGAGGGAATGCAAATTTTTTAAATGGTGGGGGCAGGGGAGGTGGCATACAGCACAGATAGGAATTGGAGGTGGGGCTATGAAGACAACAGAATCATTTTTTCCTTACACTACTTCTAGTTGCAGAAATTGTGGTTTTGAAAATTGAGAAATTATCAGGACTTTCAGGCACCTTAAAGTTCTTAAGGAATTCTCAGTCCTTAAAAATAAAAAATAAATATGAACCTAACCTAGGCAATAACTGTGATTATAACATTATTTATAATAGCAAGACATTAGAAACAATCTAAATGTTAGTAGGTGAAGCGTAATTAAAACGTAGGGATTTCCAGTAAAATAATGGTAATTTAAACACATGTATTTGTCTTTTCTCTCTCCTGATACCATGCAACCTCCATACCCCCTGCCAGGAAAAGTCAGAGAAATAATTTGATAAGACATAAACCCCAAAGAATAGGAGAAAAGACAGTAATGGAAGAGAGATGTCAAATTTTTGGAAACCAGAAAGCAGGTATTATTAAAGAAATGGTTTTCAACCTGGGTCATTTGCTCCCAAGGGACTTCAGGCTATGTCTGGAGACATTTTTGGTTGTCACATAGTGTGTGTATGTGTGGTGGAGGGGGAGGTTACCATATTACAGTGGGTAGAGCCCAGGGATGCTGCTAAATATCCAACAACATATAAGAAAATCCCATACAACAAAAAATGATCTGGCTCAAGGTGTCAAGAGTGCCAACCAAGGTTTAGAAACTAAAGCAGACAGACTTGGCAGCCCAGAAAAGGCTGGAGCTGGGGGACAAGGCAGCAAGCATCAAGTCCAACTCACACCACAGAACTCCAAAAAAGTTCAGGAACTGGAGACACCCAGCATCTCTAAAGGCTAGGGGAAGGGTGCCAATAAAAATAAGAGTAATTAGATTCCAAGATTCTCCTCTCCCAGCTCACTCAGCTAGTCAACTGGCCTTCTGCACCCCTCCCAAAGAATAAATGTTTACTTTCTAGAGGAACTGAAACAGAGAGGCTTGGGGACACCAGGTATAGCCGAGGACAGGGGATGAAGGATTAAATAAAAAATGGGAGGGGAGCTTAAAATATACAGCTAAATGTTCATATCCTATAACCTACTACCTCACTCAGCTTCCAGAACACTTGTAATAAAGCTTACACTCACTCTCAAGAGAAAACTGACTAGTCCAAAAGAAAAGATTCTGATACTGATGTTTGAAATCTACCCCCTCCCCGGTAGTCAGACTTCTAAGCCATCATCTACAGGAAAGCCCATCAGGTAACAAGCCCCATTCATGAACACAGAGCTTCTAATTAGCTTTTGAGTGCCTCACTCTTAAACACGACTTGGCAGCTATTGGAGGACAGGCCTCTACAATCGAAGATATAGAACAAAACAAAGATAAGAGAGGACTGTTGAGGAAGAAAACAGTACAAAGAGAAGAACAATTTTTTAAATTTATAAATGACAGTGTCAAAGAAATAAGGAAAAAAATGTAACCATGAAACAAGATGCCATTAAAAAATAAACAATTTATTTATTGTATAACATCAAAAAGCTCTTGGATATTAACAATAATGGCAGAAGGAAGAAATTTGAAAGGGTGGGAAGATTAACTGAAGAAAGTAGAAAGAAGACCAAAAGAGAAACAGAAAATAGAAAAGTTAACAAAGTTGGAGAATCAACACCAGGAAGTTTAATATCCCATGACAGAGACCCCAGAGAAAGAAAAGAGAAAAAAATAAAGAATTTTTTCAATGAAATAATGTAAGAACATTTCCATGCTCTCAAGGACATGAATTTCCAGATTGAATGGGCCCACCAAATGGCCAGCACAATAGATGAAAATGGACCCATAGCAAGGCAAATTGTTGTACAACTTCCAGATCCTAGAGATAAATAAAGGATCTTAAAAAAAAAAAAATTCAGCGATCAGAATGGCATAAGACTTCTACATTTCAGTGTGAAAGCTAGCAGTCAATGGAGCTACGTCTTCAAAATTCTGAGGTAATTCCCAACCCTATTAAGGGTAAAATAAAGTCATTTTCAGTCATGCAAGGTCTAAAAATGTTGCATACAGCAATGTGTCAGGAAACTGCTGGAAAATGTGTCACCAAAATAAGGAAATAAAATAAACAGGAAGATGTGAAATCCAGGAATTCTTATTTGACACAAATTGTATAAGAAAGAAAACATATCATGATCTATGATATGATTCAGCATGCTCATTGAAATGTAAACATTAACTGCTGATTTAATTAAAAAATTTCTGAAGATAGAGAAAGGCTGGGGGAGAGGAAATGTGAATGAGCAAAAACTATTTTATATGTATATGTGTTTCTGGGTGAGAGGGGATCATAAGTAGAAAAAGACCTAAGCTCTCATCTTCCACAGGAAAATCAATAGGTATTATCTGAAACAGAACAACTAAGATACAGCAATATGAGCATGTTAGTTAAAAATGTAGAGAGAAATACTACAATCGCTTTAAATGTGAAAGCAGCTGCTTCTGGGGAATGGAAATTATGGAAAATCTGGAAATTTCATCAATAATTATGTGATATTACATGATTTTTTAAAGCCATTAATACATATTACTTTCATAAGAATAAAAATACCATTAAATTAAAATACCAGTTAAAAAGGATGAGGTAAATAGAGATGAACAGTTTTGAGAATACATTTAAAAAGTCAGCTGCCAAACACTATGTTTTATGTCTAAAAAATGTCTACAACATACACAGGCATTCATATATATACCACTGTAAATTCACAGAGAAAGGTCTGAAATGACACTTATCAAACTCTGGATAGAGAATGGGACCAGGGGTCGGGGAGAGGTAGTAAGGCAGGGATGGTGGTAATGGGGGGGCCCTTCACTCTTTTTATATGTACTGCTGGATTGTTTAATGTTTTTACAACAAAGGTATTTGTAAAGAATTTTTAATAACACATATAAATGTTCATAATACACTGTCATTAGAAAAAACAGGTATAAAGGTATACAATTGGTACGATCCCCATTGTGTTTTTTAAAACGTAGCTTCTAAGCTTTTAAAAAAAAAAATCAAAAGAACGCTTTTATCTCAAACAAAGTATTACTGAATTCCCAACTTAAGCAGACAGAAAGGAACCTGCTCTGAATAAAGCAGGAGCATCCATGCCCGGGTGGGTCAAATATCTATCTTCCTCAGGTCTTCCAGCGTCCCAAAGCAACCTCAGGCAGGGTTCCAGGTAGCACAATTTGAAAACTACTACTATCACCAAGAGGAAGGAAAGAAAAACTCAGAATGTGACTTTCTCTGGGATTACAATGATTCTTCTTTTGCTTGTGTATAATACACATATATATACATACCATTCCTATGATTTGGAACAGTTTAACAGTAATAAAATCTGACCCTTAACATGCCTATATAACCACCTAAATCTGATACATTTGCAGCAGCAAGTGGTAGAGATGGTCAATAGAGATTTATTAACCTTTTCAAGTTATGAATCCATAATCATTTCCCTATTTTTTTTGTGGGGGGGGGATAATTAGGTTCATTTATTTGTTTTTTTAATGGAGATACTGGGGATTGAACCCAGGAGCTCATGCATGCTAAGCACGTGTTCTACCACAGAGCTATACCCTCCCCTCATATTTCCTATTTTTTAGGTTGGCTTTGATCAGTGATATTTTTCTAGAAAAATTTCTATTATCACACTTTTCAAATTTATGGAATAAGTTTATGATTTATTGGATAAGGTTATTTTATCATCTTTTTAAAAAATTCAGGTTTTAAGTCTTATTTTTCAATTTTACTTTATTTTCTAATTAATTAAATTGTAATTTATTTTTCTAGTTTTGGCTTTTTTATTACTAATCTTTTTCTATCTTGAACTGAAAATCAATTTCATTATTTTCTAAATTTCTTACTTAAAATAAAAGAAAGCATCCAAAGTTATGAATTTTCCAAAGTGTAGTTTTGGCCATATCTCTCAGGGTTTTGTTCTGTAGTGTTCTCATTGTAATTAATATCTAAATAATATCCAATTTCAATGTTTTATCCTCTTTGACCCAACCACTACTTCAAGTAGATATTTAAAAAAATCTTTGCTTATCATTAATTTATAGTTTTATTTCATTGTAATAAAAGACAGTGCCTGTAAGAGTTTGAGTTTTCCTATTTTGATTTTTTCAGTGTGATCAGCACATAATCAATTTTTATAAATGTTTCATGGCATACCCTTGGCTTCTGCTTTTTCTCCTGGACTTTTCTAGTTCTTTTCAAGGATCCTTCACTGTCTATACCTTACTGACTGCTCAATAATCATCTCCTTTATGTTGCAGAAATTCCTTAAATTTTCTAGTTCATGGCGGCTCCTTCTGCCATTACATGGACATTTTTCTCCTTAGTTTTATGGTTCTTTTATCATTTCTATGGAATTGTTTGAGAGATAAAAGGTAAAATTAAGGGCTCAAAGTGTAGCACAGTATATGAGAGCTCAGTCTCCAGCATCAGAAAGATCAATATCTGAATTCTAATTCTACCACTTCTTTGCTATAGGATCTTAAATATATATTTCTTAAGTTTTCAGGACTTCTGTTTCCTTATATAAAATAATAATTAGGGTAATTGTGTCATCAAAACTTGTTAAGAGAGGTAAATGAGAAAATACAGGTAAAGCACTGAATACATCATTTGGCAAGCAGTAGTACTCAATAAACATCACCTATTGTTGGTAAAATGGTAACTGTGGTCTGAATTTTTCACTACTTATTGTCAAAAAAGAAGCAATGTTTTCCACCAGAGCCTGATCACACAGATATAAAGTCTGTGGATATACTTGACAATCCCAGCTTAAGACTGTTACCTAATCATAACACTATAGCTTAACTTCATTAATTAAAATTGCTTACTTGACATTCCCAGCTTAAGACTGTTACCTAATCATAACACTATAGCTTAACTTCATTAATTAAAATTGCTTACTTGACTTATTCCAGTATTTTTAAAAAAGCAATCAAGTATATATCAAAAGAGTCAAAAGCCAGGACTGAACAGATATCCGCACACCAGTATTCATAGCAGAATTATTCACAAGAGCCAAAAGGTAAAAACAACCCAAGTGTCCATTGATGGATAAGCAAAACATAGTATGTTACATACATCCAATGGAATATTATTCAGCCCTAAAAAGGAAGGAAATTCTGACACATACTACAACATGGATGAATCACAAAGGCATTATGCTAAGTGAAATAAACCAGACACAAAAGGACAAATACTGTATGATTCAACTTAAATAAAGCGCCTAGAGTAATCAAATTCTTAGAGACAGAAAGAACAGTTGTTGCCAAGTGATGGAAGGAGGAGGAAAATGAGTTGTTGTTTAAAGGACTGTTTGATGGGTGCAGAGTCTCAGTTGGGAAAGATGAAAAAATTGGTGACAGCTGTACAACAATGTGAATGTGTTTACCAATGAAACGTATAAAGATGGTTAAAACAGTAAATTTTATGTTATATATAATGTTGTGTATTTTGCCACAATCAAAAAAAAGCAACCAAGTGCCTTAGTGGTGGTGATTCTGTACATAATTCTACATAGTACTATTTATAATCTGAGTAAAACATTTTGAAAATATGCCTTAAGACTAGGCTAGCTATGTCATTTAGCTGGCTCAGAGGGCAAACATTAACCTCTGCTTCCTCAGACTCAAGTTTACAAAGTCTTTAAGAGGTGGGGGTGGGGGTCCTCACACTTCTTCCCATAAATACTTTATCTTACTCTCTTAACAGTGAACATGGAAATGTAGTAGAAGTATAATTCTACTTGAGTAAATCTACCCCAATAAAGCAATTCTTATATGGAAAGTTCTTTATATAGAAACATTTTATTTACAACAGTAAAAACTGAAAACTACCAAAATGCACAATAGCGAGGAAATAACTAAGTAAACTGCATAGCAAATTGAATATTACGTAGCCAGCAAAAATGATTATGAATGAAATGGCAAAATGCTTACGTAATAGGTGACTCTAAGTATGTAAAAAATAGATTCTAAAAAGACTACAATGAGACACTACCATGTTAATAGGTGATTACCTTTGAGAAGTACAAATAATCCATACCTCTCTGCCTTTATATTTCCTATACTTTTCAAATATTCTCTATTTGGTTTTGCTTTTTAATGCATTACTTTTTTTTTTGAGTATTTCACAATCTTGTTTATCTATTCCACATTTTGAAATCTCAGTCTGTCCCTTCCCACTCATTGTTGCAATCCTTTTATAAAGGGAAAACATATCCTTTTTTTTTAAATAAGTAAAAAAACAAAGAAGAATAAAAATTTAATTCACCCCCCCACCCAAGTACTCACATTCTCAGGTATGCTAGGAAGTTCTCTGGTATCAGGCACAGTAAAATAAGAATGCTGAAAAGGAAAAACAAAAGCCATATATTTCTGTAAAAACATGAACAAGCACATTATTCAGAAACCAAGTAAATGATCTGAAGATAATTCCTCAGTCAGATGAAGAAAGAGACTTTCACTCACAGGGTATGTCTATGGAATATTTCCTTTGGATAACGCTGGATTAGAGCCAGATGCATTAGATCACCAGTTTGGTAGATGGAGTTCTTTTCTATGAGAGATGTGCTTTGGGAGAAACAAATGAACAGCTCAAAGAGGTGAAAGGCTAAATTTTCATATGACGTTTGCAGGTTTCTGAACACATGAAAGCTGCTGGCTTCATAATTTATTGTTCAATGAAGCAAGTGGACTCTAGGGACCAAATATCACTAGGTTCACTCAGGAACGGTCTTTACCAACCAAACCTGCCATTTCATTTCAGCATCTGAGATTATGTCCATCCAAAAGCCACAGGCCAAATCTGCCCCAAAGGCCCAGGTGAGGTTAAGGACAGCTCCAGCTGAAGGAATGCTACACTGACATTACAGATGGCCAGCAGTGGAGAAAGTCTCTCCAATCTGTACGCTCTGCAAATAAGCCTCCTGACTTCCAGCACAAATCCCAGTGAAGGGACCTAGAGACGCAGTGGAGTTGAAAACCTGACCTGCTCAGAGAACTTTCAAGGAGGCATCTCCATGTATGTAACAAGCATGTGTCCCTGAGTTAAATGACAACAGGCTGAACTGATGACACCTCCTCTGTGCTACTAAAGACTCAGAGAACAATGGCAAGCAGGAATGGAAAGAGCCTGGTGCTGGCCAATTAAAGAAGGGATTGTGCAAAGGCCAAGAAAGGTCACATACAGAGAAAGTCAGCTTAGCCATGGCCTAAGTTCAAACCTGGACCCCCAAGTGACATTTCAGGAAGTTCCCACTGCCTCCCATTCTTGGATAATTGCAAAATAAGTAGATCTCTGGAAAAATGAGTTGTATAGGCTTCCTGCAATGAAAGGTCTGGGAGACAATTGCAATAATGACAATAACAACAATATAGTATGAGCTGTTCGTCTAGTATTCAGCAGGCATTTATGAATAACTGCTACACAGAAGTCTTTATACCCGGTAATTTGTGACTAGTACCTCTGATTTCCACAGCAAAATTTAAGATAGATATTATCTCCATGTTATAAATGAGTAAATCGAGGCTTAGCGAGATTAAGTGACTTGAGGTCACATAGCTAGTAGGTGACAAAACTAGGATTGAAACCAGGTCTGCATACCTAGAGCTGTGCTTTTCCACTATAACAGACTGTTATACCTGTGCTTTTTATGTGCAAATTATAGCTAAATCCATTTGAATTACATAATAAACTAAAAAGTAAAAAACAAAACAAAACAAAAAGATAACTTACACACACTCTGCAATGCATTATTCCAAAATATGTGTACTTGTACAAAAACACTGTCTATGAAGTATAGCAATAGAGATTATGTAGCATAATAGTTATGGAAAACTAATTGGAAACTAGTTAACAATTAATTCAACTCAACAATGAGGATTAAAATAGTAAAAGTAAAATATAAAGTTAAATTTGATGCCATGAGATACCAAATTCTATACCAAATGGCTAGAAGGGAGTCCCAGGAAATGTCCAGTAATGGACGTCCAAATGGTGGTGGAGTCACAGAGTAATGATTGGCACAGTGAGGGAGAAAGGACAGGGACCCAAAGGTAGCCCCTTAATAGTTATATGACCTTAGGCAACTTTACTTAACAGCTTAGAATCTCAGTTTTTTAACCTGTAAATGGGAATTATAATAACCAGTTCAGAACTGTTGTGAAGAATACATATTATATACGTGAAGTACCTAGCATTCCATAAATGGTATTTTAATAGAAAATTATTATTACTGCTCTCAACTGTTAGTTTACATTTCTATTTTTCTCAATCACCTATAGCAGACACATAGAAATATTCTCTTGTGACTAAAGACAGAAAGTCCAGGATTGCCATTTTATTGATATTTCAGGCTTTATAATCCTGATGCGAGTAACCCTTCAGAAACGGAGAGAGGAATTCCTTGTGACCGGGAAAGAAGAAAATATCTGCTTTTACCAATGCAGTGGGTTGTAAATAGTGAGCCTACACAATTCCAAACCCAAGTAGTCCCCAGGCTGTCCTTTGAGATTCTGTCTTGCTCCATCGCCCATGAAATGCCGGGACCAGAGGAGGTCAGAAACATTCCTAGAAACCATTGGCATGAAACAGCTGCACCCTCTCAACAGTTCCTCCTGCCCCAGCGATGGCTTGTCCTTGAGGCCTGGCAGCCACTCAGGGGAAGAAGAGGCCCTTCCTCCCCAGCAGCTGTTGACCCAGCCAGGCTACTCCCCAGCTACCTGTCGGATGTCATTACAGACTGAAGCAGTGAGATCAAGCTGCTTAGGAAAAGGGACAGAGACAAAAGCAAGGTTGTTTAGCTATGCAGCAATGACTAGGGCAGGTTTAAAGCTCATTTCTTCATCTTTTCCAGGCAGTCTCCCCAACATGAATTTCTGGAACAAGGTTTCTTTCCTTCCTATGCTCCGTTAAAATGAACAAAACCCTCTACCAGTTCCTTCTTTCCTCCCTTTCTTTCAACACTCATGGTCTAGTGGAAAGAACATACGCTTGGAAGTCAGCCCTGGGTTTAAAAGCCCCAGTGTCGCTTATTAACCACATGACCTTGGATGAGCAAGTATCTATTCCTCTCTAAGCCTCATCTATGAAATGAGAATGCTAATATCTATTTGTAGAGTTGTTTTGAACATTAGAGATGCATACTTGGCATAAATTAGGAACTTTGTAAATAGTAAATCTATTATTAGTTATTGGCAGTAATATTGCTTTCAATTTGAACATCACACACACACAAAAACTACAAGATATGTTCACAAAAGAGCCCCTGGATAATCAGCAGCTGGCCAAAGGGTATGAATTCTGTTGAAGGTGGTGACAAGGGTTTTACCTGGGGAATCAGAGAATTTCAATAACTGAAATATGGAAATGATCTCCTTATCTGATACCTTATCTGATAGATGAGGAAACTGAAGCACATAAGGTTATAGGTTTTGATAAAATCACTCGGGTTACTGGCAGAACTGTGACTTGGGGACTGAAACCTCCTAATTTGTAATTCAGAGGATTTTCCATGCTGGCATGCTACAGAGCACATGGCATGTATATAAAAGAGTTCAAAGAAACAAGTTAGCCAGGAACTACTAGGTACTCTGTCTCTGTCCTCAAGGGGCATACAGTCCAGGGGAGTAGATAGGAAAATAGATGATTCCAATGCGGTGTGACCAAGTACTGCAAAGTGTAAAAGATGCTTGTGGCAAAACAGAAAACATTAGCTGAGCTTTGGGGGGATGTTAGGGGAGAATTTCTCTAGAACAAAAATCCGAGTTGAGTTCTGAAAGGTGAATATGGGTTACTCTAGTAAGCAGAGGAAAGGCGGTGTTGAAGGTTTGGGGGCAGCAGTAAGGGCTTCAGCAAAGGGGCAGGCACAGCAGTGCTGGGAGGCAAAAGCGTGAGGCACGGAGCCCAGGACAGGGGTTGAGGAGGCAGGCAGGGGACAGCCATCCCATTCGAAGCCCAGCATCTGCCATCCAGGAGATGCTAGTTGATGGGATGACAGACAGAGTGAGAGGAGTCTGGAGTCCATTTCTCAGGAAATCCCAGAGAAAGAAAGAACTACAACTCCCTGGCCTGCCTTCAGGACTCAGAATATTTGGGGGTGGGGTGAGGGGTGGGGCAGATGCAGATGACAACAGACAATCCCATTAGGCTTTCTTACTGGGACTAATGGACTGGTTTCTCAGTGATTGCTAATATTCTGCCCCCACTTACCACGCTGAGATGAACGGACACTCCTGGGTCAGGGACAGGAAGTTTGTGCAGAGTTTCAAGAAGCTCATTCCATTGACTCTCCTGAAATAAATAAAAGGCCTAAGTAACAAAAGCAAGGCTGAGACCTTAGTCAGAGACCTGCAGGGAGGTCTGGACAAACAGTGACCTGTGGGCCCTCTATGACTGAGGGAACTGGGGAGGTGCCGGCCCCAGAACAGAAATAGGTTTGATATTCAAGTAGGGTTGGACAAAAGACACTGCTTATGGCTCAATAAAAGAGCCAAATGATCCTCCCACACCACGTTTGACATTTTCTACTCAGCGAGACACCTACCATGACCGCCTTTTATGGATCATATACCATAAGCTCTCAGCAAATCTATCCTCTCAACTCCATAGCAACAACTTTTAAATGCAAACAACCTGAGCTTACAGGGCGGGGGTGGTGGGGAGAAATAACGATGTCACTATAGATCTTATCTTCATCATCATTACCCTCAATTAATTGTATTGAGTGTTCACTAGATACACACAGCAGCCTCCAATTATGGAAAGTTAAAAATGAACTACGTACAACAGCATGCAATATAGGATGGTGGCTGTGCATTTTAATTAGTGAAATGGAGCCACAGAATGCAATGCAAAGCAATACAAATTATTCAAGTGAAAACAGATTCACCTTTAAAATGCTCAAAAGAACATTGCTTACAGAATTATCCAAAAAGCCATTTCTCCCACCCTATGGAATTCTCTGTACTGATAAAATAGTAATAAGCTCCCATTTGTACCCGTGTGTTAGCTGTTTGAGCCTCACAACTATCTCACTTTACAGATTGCAAACTAAGGCTCCAAAGGGTGAAGTAACTTGACTCCAATCAGCCAGTTGGTAAGTTGCACAGCCAGGAGCTAATCACAGGTTTTCTGTGTTCAAGCCCAGAGCCCTCACCACTGTTCCACAGCAGTCCTTGGTAGTGAATTTAAAGGAAAGGAAAAAGAGGATGAAAATCCTGTTTCAATCTGAAGTCACGAATTACTCAAATTTCTCAGAGGAGAAAAATACACATGCATGGGTACACACATATAATTTTGCTCTGAAACAGCCTCAAATTTATAGAATAATTGTAGGACAGTACAAAAAACTTTATTTCCTGAACTAGTTGAGCATGAGTTACCAACATTATGCCTCATGATCCATAAATACAAAGGACATTCTCCTACATAACCGCAATTAATCATCAAAATCAGGAAGTTAACATTGAAACAATCATCTAATCCTCAGATCCCACCAAGTGTTGCCAACTGTGTCAATAATGTCCCTGATAGCAAAATAATCCAGTTCAGAATCATATGTTGCCTTTAGTTGTTGTGATACTCTAGCTTCCATCAGTCTGGAACAGTTCCTGAGTCTTTCCTAGTTTTGTATGAACTTGACAGTGAGACCAACCATTTCGGAGAGTAACTTGTCTGATGTTTTTTACTGAATCAGGTCTCAATTCATTCCATTTCTGATTACGTTCACTTTGATCAATTGACTAATTCATCTGATGTCTCTACTGTGAGATCACTCATTTTCCCTTTGTGTTTGGAAAGCATTTTGTGCAGTAATACTTTGTGTCAATAACCTATTCCTCAAACTTTTAATTTATCTATTTACTTATTTAACATTAGTATGGACACATGGTTTCCTATTTTATTCAGTAGGTTATAATCCTTTGCTATCATTATTTGTTTTGATGCTCAAATTGTCCCAGCTATGACCAGTGGGAACCCTTTGCCCCTTCAAGCTCACTTCTGTGTCTTTCTGGCATATTTTCATCATGTTTTGAGCATTTCCTTACTCTTTGGCACAAAAAGATACTCTGGGTTCACCTTATACTTTCCCTGCTCCAGCTTTGGAATTAGATATTTCTTTAGGGAGTCCTGGCTCTTTTTAGTAGAAAATGGTTTTAGAAACCAAGATTTGGGACCTTGGTGTACTCATTGCTACTTGGGTATTGTTGGCTCAGACCCTTTCAGTGAACACAGCCAGGGAATATATCACACACACAGACACATAATACACAATAACATCTCTATTTTCTTTATTTATCACATATATTGAAAGTCAAGGATTCATACCAATGGCTCTAATTCCAATCCAACAGTAGGAACTATTCCAGTTTCCTCCCTTTACATATTTATAACTTTATTCTCCAGAAGCGAAAAATCCTGCCCCTATTTTCTTAATATATTTTCTTGCTTGTATGTAAGCAATCATTTGTCACTGCCCCTACCTCCCTCCCCACCTAGATGCTTTCTTGCCCTGCTCGGAAACTGACAGCCAGTGCTAGGCTACCGCCGTATGCCTGCTTCCCTCTGATCCCACACTAACAAAAATGTCCTTGTTTCTGTAGTCTCCAACACCTAGTGCTGGGCCACTGCTGCTGTCCCCTTTTCCATGTGGATACCTCTGATCCCACTGGTGTTCTGACATCTGGTGCCCAACTGATGCCAAGCCACTGTCACCACTGTCCCACATAAACAACTGACTAATCCCTCAACCTCCAACACCCTCAGCCAGGCTCAGATGCCCTCCTTGCCCCCTGCCATCCCTTCCTCAGGGATGCCATCATTGCCCTATTTAGGACCTGTAACCATGCTGGGTCAGTGACTCAGACAGACACCCAGACAGAGCTTAGGTTCTGACACTCCATGCTGAGCCATCATGGTCATTCCCCACCCCTCCACAACTTGAAGTCTCCCTATCCTGCCCAACGTTCCCAATGACTTTTGGACCTGGGGAAGGGATTTTGTATTTTAAATGAAAGCTCCCTCCTCCTGTTCTAATATGATAACCCACACCCTGCAAACAGTTAAGCCAGTTGTAGGCAGACTACCTATCATCTGTGTCATAATTCCTTCAACCAGAATAAATTTAATAAAAAGAGTCCTTTGTACAAGGGAAACAGACTCCACTAAAACACATCACTGATGTCAGTCTCCAACACTCCAAGAGGCAGGGTCCCTACCTGGAGCAATGGTCCAGAGGATGGGCTCACCAATTTTACAGGGTAATAATCATATCTGCCCTATAGTTTGTACATACTCAATCTTTCTTACATCCCATTATGTGCTTTTGAAAGTCTATTAGTTTTGGGTTGTTTTTTTTTAAACTGCCTGGAGTATATAAGCGGGAGGAAAAAAATGTGAGTAAACTTTCAATTCTAAGACTGTTAAAACCTACAATTCTATACAATTCTATTTACTAAAAACAGCTTTCAAGTTTGTATGAAAAACTGAAATGTTTGGCAAAAGTAAACTGTGAATCAGAAATCGATGAATAGACCCAAGGTGGCCTCCTAACTCATTCATCAAAGGATAAATCACTTCTTTCATAACAGAATTCCCTGACACCCAAGCATTCTTTCAGAGTGAGTGTACTGATCTAGGGAACCATTTCTATCAGTTATTCCTTCCATTTACTGTGGCCTCTGGAATACATTTGCCAGTGAGTAAATCTAACTTAAAGATTTATCCATTATTCACACAATTTCCACCTTTTCTCCAAATCAACACTTCCCAAAGTGTGTTCCAGGAAACACATATCTCAGAATGTTAATATTTGCCATGAGATAAAAGCATATGGGACCACATAAGATGGCAAGTCCTGAGTAACACAGATTTCTACACTGTAGGACTTTTCAGAGCCTATATTATGTAAATCTTAAGGAGACAAAAATGAAACACAGCTTTCCCTTTCCCCAGTCCCAATATTATTGAACGATGGTACCCTTTTTGAATGGAGCATTTCTTAGAACTAATGTTCTATAGAAAATATGATGGAAAAAATTCTCTATCATTTAATAATATCACTTTAATGAAAAAATCTTAGGCCATTTACAAAAAGGAAAATATATAAGAAGTTAGATGTATGGACAAATGTTTAACTCACTAATAATCAAAGAAATGCAATTAAAACAATGACAACTGTTCACTTGTCAAGTAAACAATGAATTCAACAAATGATATTGGTGACAGTATGGTGACCCAGGCCCTCGTACTTTGCCAGTAAAGGATATCTTTTAAGAAAACAATATAATTCTTTCGGAAAGCAGTTTGGCAAATGTTTTAAAAATGTTTATGCCTACTGACCTTACAATGGCCCATCTGAGATTCTCCTCTGAAGGAAACAACCCAAAATGAAGAAAATGCTTTATGCTCAAAGATGTTAATGACTAGATTTATAATAGTGAAAAAAAAATCCTAAATAGTAAAAAATTCCCAACAATAGGGAAATGTTTCAGTAAACCAAGGTGCACGATACATGAAATGCAACCATGAAAAAGACTTATGTTTTTATTAGCATGGGGGGAAATGCTTCTATTATTAATTATGGTACCTGAAAACCGTGGGCTTCAAAAGTCTAAATACAGCTCCAGCTGACCTTTTGACATTCATGGAAGATACTTTAGCATACCATTTCTTCCAAAAGTACAGTAAGGTAGAGGTGAACTTCTAAAGTGATTTTCAGACCCTTAAAAAATTACTGTAAAAGCACAACAAAGCCCTATTGAAACAGGAATTTGGTACAGCTGGCTAGGTCACTTGCCACTTAAGTGTTTTACTCACAACCCCAGCAATTCAAATTTGTGCCTCAGCAAATTTATTATTTAATACATGTCATGAACTTTTAGGGCTGCTTGGGAATATTAGATGGTAAATATTAACTCTGAAAGCTAAGGGCTTATTTATTATTTATTTAATTCAAAAAAATAATGGAAGAAAACACCCCAAAATGCTAGCGATACTTATTTGGAGGGGTTAGGGGTAGGGAGACATATCAGGAGTGTTATTCTAAACTTCTTTCCTACTGTTTTCTGAATTTCCCAAACTTTCCATAATGGGAATGCATTACTTTTTAAGTAAACATTTTAGTGAAATATAAAGCATGTATTACTTTCATAATCATAAAAGTTAAAATTTACTTGTTAAGAAGAATAAAATAAAAGGCAAATACCTGTCCTTTTGTCGTGTAATCTGCCAAGATGTTAAGTAGCTTATAAAATACTTCGAACCAGGGGAGATAGCTGGGGGAAGAAGAGGAAACACACAAAATATTAGTATGCAGGTCAAAAACTTTAACCAGGAGCTAATTCAAGATGGTACATTTCAGTTTCTCTCTACATCCTGAAGAGCCTTCTTGTCATAGGCTGTGCTGGAAACGCAGACTGGTAAAATGCTAATTATTTCTGGGATTTTAAAAAATTGCCTGTGTAAGGCAGAAGATTGAATGTCCATTATAAATTATTCCCATGCCTCAGAGCTAGAAGAGGTTCATAGAGAAGAAATTCAAAGCAGACTCTGCAATCAGGAACCATCTCTGAATAGCCCTCCAGGGCCTCTCCTACCACACCCACCCTTCCCAGGAAAGCTTCTATTCAAGTTTCTCATGATTGTGGACACACACAGCTGCACACACATACAGCACTTCCCCGTCTGCTGTGTGCGAGGTGTCCCAAAGGCCCCATGAGCCTGAAACCATTCACGTTGCTGCATCAAACATTCCACCTATAATGTGCCTTTCTCTATACTTACTGCAGGAAGAGCTCTAACTTTCCACACTACCCTTCACCACGTCCTGACCATCCTGTCCCTTAACTCTGATGACAGCCTGGTCCTGACCGCACTCCATCCTCTGTGTGGATCACAGAATGGTCTTTCTAAAATGCAAATCTAAGTTGCACATTGGATTAAATTCCTGCAATGGTGTCCCTCACTACAGGACTTCTTAGGACAGTGTTCAAGGCTCGTCACTGTCTGGTCCTTGACTGTGTCCCCAGCTGTCCTGGCCCTACACCCCACATACATGCTCCTCTCACTGCAGCCTCACTCTGATGATGTCCAGGCAGCCTGAAGCCTGCTTGACCTTGCACAACACACTTGGTACTTTACTCCCTCTGACCTTCATGATCTAGACTAGCTGATTTCTACCCATACTCATAACATCCTTCCCACCCCCTCCCCACCCCTGCCTCTCATGCCCTAATTCCCTGTTTTCTGTGCTGCCTGGGTCACATGCAAACTCCTATTATAACAGTTCACATACCACGTGGCCCTCAATGGCATGTCTGTCTTCCCAACAGACTGAGCACAACGGAGAGGAAAGATTACATCTTTCTTCACTTTGTCTTCCGAGGACCAAGCACGGAGCCTGGCAGACCCTCAGTGCCCAATGTGGTTGGAACAAATACAACCAAACCAAGACTAATGGCAGAGGCACATTAGTGCTATAGAATTATTGTTGAATTATATCCCTGTGCCTAAGAATTTTTTTCACTTAATTTAAATGGTTGTGTTCTCTGTAAGAAACTTTTCCAAAGCAACATCAAATAGTCATGCTTTCCAAAGTGACATCAATAGTCAGAGTGTTGTACCAAGTGCCTGCCGTCCTGCTCACATCTGCCCTGCTGAGCTAACAGTGTCCGTTACTGATAGAGTGGAGCGCTGATGCTGGCAACTCCCTCCCGCCCGGCAGAGGGGAATCAGCGCCCTGTACAGATTACCAGCTGTACCGCCGAGGGTAATAAATGAAGTGAGAGGCAATAGAGCGGACAGATAAAGCGCACAGCTCTCTATCATTAATGTCTGTCTGAAGCCGGCACATGCTACTGTAAAATTTAAGTAGCTTATCAAAATATACTGATAAGCAACTTAACTTTTCACTTCTATGACAGTATTATCACTTAAGTTAATACATTTCAATCAGCTCTGGCAGCTGCATATTGATTATTACAGAGCAAATGACTGCTGCCACTTTACACAGCATTTACTTTGGCAGAGTAATGTAAACATTCAAGAGGGATTAGGGAGGAGATAAGTTTCTCCCTTCCTACTCTGTTAAATAAACCTCGGCTGAGTTAAAAGCCATTATAGTAGGAACAATAAATCCCCTCAGAAGAAAACTGCTCAGATTAGAGGATTCCTTAGTAAACAAATTCAACCAAGGATTACAAATATCTTTTTTTCCCCTGAAAGAAAGAAAAAATACCACTAGTTAAATCCAGCAGGAAGAGGTGTGGGGGGGGGGGGCGGGTCAGGGGCGGAGGGGGAAGCAAGAAGAGAAAATATTTTCTTGAGAGGAAAGCATGCCTCAAGTAGATGAGAGAAAAGCTGAAGTCAGTTTAGGAATACTTGAAGTGACTTGGGACAGGGTGGATTCTCTGCTAAATTAATTTAGGACTGTGGTATATAGGAAGCAGTATGGCCACCAGCTTCTACAGACCAACATAGTTTGGGCCCAGAACCTCAGGTCTAGTGTCCCCCTCCACCCCCACTGTGAGGATGCAGGAGATGACAGGGTGCGACTGCCTGGACCATAGCAGACCCAGGTTCTCATGCTCAGGCTGGACCTCACCAAATCGATTCTTTTTGGCTACACTCAACAGAACCGTCAGCCATGGGAGGTTTTGTAGTTGCTCTGGAAATCAGCCATCTCTTTCTCCCTTCAGCCTGACCGGACACAACTGTTCCCCACATGTTGTCCCCTGTGCACTGACAGATGAATATCTAGTGATGGCAGTGCTAAGGTCGTGAAACCAAAACCCAGCTGTCTTCTTCTTCAAAGGCTCCCTCCTTTCCCCTGTTGGGAGGCCAGGGTTCACAGCTGAACTTTATCCAGTGGCGCTTCCTGTGCTGCTTCATTAGCGCTGGCACAACAGCTTCATGCTGCCCACGAGGGTGCAGGTGAGGATATAGAGACCCTCCACTCCATTTTGGGCTTGTCTGTCATCGTGGAGTAAACATGACTTCACGATCCAGAGACAGGAAACAAACACTCCATTACACCGCTCCTCCCCTGGACAGCTAAAGGAGTTCCAAACGTCTTGGGGCCCACTCTACTTGCTACCTTTATGCAACTGCTCGAATTCACAACATAGAGCATCACCCTGTGGTAGGGGTTCAGTCCAAGGATGGGGCCAAAAATCCAAATCACTAAGGGTCCCTGCACTCAAGAAGACCACAGTCCTAAGTGGGAAAAAGAGACATATACAACAAAGAGTAACAGTTTGGGTGGGGGCAGCTGGAACGCTTTCCCAAATGCTTTATTTAGCCTAGGCTTTGGTTCAAATTATTAAGTTACAATGGTGCATTACCATGACCCAGTCACAGAGCCTCGATGGGGAAAAGCCTGCTTCCCAGACACAAGCCTTGATCCAAGCTTCTCTTGCCAAATCGTGGCTCAAGTCAGTTTGTCCCAGGCTCTGTCCTCACTCCGCGACCTGACAGTCAAATGAAGAGGCTTTTGTTTTGTGTGAAGCAGTAGGAGAAGAGCTCAGGCAGCACCCAAGAATTCCTATACACATGGCCTCACTGATGTGGACCATCATGAGCCTTTGTAAGATGTGCAGGGGCAAATTCCAGAGATAGCACATCTAGTCAAATGGCCCACGGTCAAAATCACCTGTAAAAATGCCCATAAGTTGACCCCAATGTACAGCAGACATATTTTGTCTCGATACAAAGCAGTTGGCCTGAGTTTGGGGGACCTACTGAATGAAAACTGACTCTGTTCAAACCTGTCAGCTTGGTGAGCTGCTTACCCTCCGGCTGAACTTAGAAACTGAGCCCAACTAAGGACAGATGACTCACTTTTCTAATCTCACTCCACTGAATGGACTGTCAGGATAATCACTCCCACACATGTATGAGTGACCTGGAATAAGTGTGTGTATGATGGGATTCCACTTCAGTGTCCTAAGTATTAGAATAGAAAACCATTACAAATTTTAAAAAGCTCTCCCACTTCTCTTGGTGACAGTTCAATTCAAAGCCATTAGATGAGCCCAAGCAAGGTAGAGGGTGTGTGTGTGATGGGGGCCGTGGTGGCAGAGGCTGACCAAGTTGAGAAAGGGGGCCACCTAGGGGAAGAGTAGCCGTGAGCAGGCTGTCAGAGCAAAGTGTGGAGAGGAGGACATCTTCCTGCAGGGGCAATATGGCACAGTTTTGGAGCTCAATTCGGGTGAGGAGGGTTCCCTGGTAAGGGAAAGTCGGGGCTCCAGGAGGACAAGAAGGGTGTCCATACAGGAAGTAGCCTGGCTTGGAATGTCAGAATTCAAGAAGGGCAAGAAGAGTGTTTAAGTAGGGACAAGGCCTGACACTAGGTAAGGAAAGCATCTATGTCAGTAAAAAGAGGTTGACTAGACTGGTGTTGGAACCTAAGAGGAGTAAAAAGAGCATCTGGAAGGCAGTCCAGTCTGGGATGTCAGAGCCCAAGTGGGTAGGAGGGCACCCACAAAGGGTGGCCAGGCAGAGTCCAAGCAGTTGAGAAGGATGTCTGTGGCAAGAGGAGTCGGCAGTGATGGCCCTGCCTATGATGCCAGAGTCCAGATGGGATGGAGGAGGGCAGCCACTGTGGAAGGGGGCTACAACAGAGGGAGACTGGTTACACATAGGGGAACAGATTGAGACTGATCAAGTAAGTAAATATACAATGGGAACCAAGCTTACTGCCATCAGAGAAGAGAGTTACAAATGTGGATAGGGAGAAAACAAGAATGAATCCCATGATGTCTAACTGGAATTAGATGTAACTATGAAATTGTGGAGACAGATAAATGAAATATAAATACAAGTGTATGCATGTACTCATGTGTATATATACATTATAGATACATACATTCTCTAGCTCTAGCCACTGAGGGGGCCTGGCAGAGATATCCCAATTATAATACACATGCTTAATGCCCAGATCCTGGTTTCTAAGTACCATTCTCCACTAAAAGGAACCAGAGCTCCTTGAAGAAATATTTGACTCCAGGGCAAGGGCTGGGAAATACCTTGTGCTAAAAAAAAGGTATCGCTCAACACATGATCAGGACATACCAACAGGACACAAAAGCCAACGTGGACAGGTTCCTATTGACCAAATCTGTGACAATTTGAGCATCAAAACAAATAATGATGTTATATAATAATAAAATAGGAAATCACCAGTCTATGCTGGTATAAATAAGCATATTAAAAGTTTGATGAGGATAGGATGAGGATATTTCTAGTACACCTTTGAATTACAAAGGGAAAAAGAATGGAAAATTCTGGGAGACATGACCTTAATCAAGTAATAGGACAAATGGTGTGCCAACTAGTAGAATGAAATGTAAAGAACACAGAATACTTCTGTCATATTCCTGCCACGAAAGTAGAACCTAATTCCTCAGGAAACGCCAGATAAACTCAAACTGAGGGACCTTCCACAAATTAATAGCCTAAATGTCAAGTTCATAGAAGTCTAGGAAATACTGAGGAGCTTGTTCAGAGTAAGAGAGTAAAGAAAGATGACAACTAAATGCAACATGTGATTCTAAACTATATCCTTTATACATACACATACACACACATATACTTAAACACACATACATGAATGAGGGGGTCCAAGTACTACATGGTATTAATGTATCAAGATTAATACTAACTTTATGATTTTGATCACTGTGATGTTGTCATGCAAAAAAAAATTTTAATACTCACTGAAGTATTCAGGTTATTGGGTATTATTTTGGCAACATCTCCCAAATGGGGCATTTGTATTATACTCACAATTTTTTTGTATGTTTGTTATTGTTTCAAAATTAAAATAAGATAGGAGAGAATCCAAAAGGTCTCTTTTCCCATCAAAACTACCACAAGTAGACCTACAGTATACAGAATAATGACATGAGTTGGGAAAATAAAGTAAAAAATTTAAAGCCAAGGCTATAGGGAGAAGCATGCAATGGAGAGAATAGCTGATGGCAACCGTTGGAGTCAAAACTCATCACACAGAGGATGGGCTTCAGCTAAGTCCTGAAAGAGGCTGTTCTCAGTGTATGGGAAGAAGGTTGGAAGGAGTCGGGGATAAAGAGCATTAAGGCAGAAGAAACTCATGAGCAATGGCTTGCAGGCTTGAACCACTGGGCCTGATTTGAGAACTGTGTTGGAATAACCGGAGAGTTGGGTATGCAGGCTGCAGGATAGAGGATGAGGCAGGAGGCAGAAGGGCCAGGCTCTGGAGGGGCTCTCATGTGCCAAACCAATGGGTCTCCCTTTTATTCTGTAGTTGGTAGGGATCCAGAAGGCCAGGTAAAGAGAAGCAACATTCTGAGGGTAGCCCAGTGGATCATCTCAACCTTACCAGAGTCAGTGTCCACTTCGCTACCCTAAAGAGAAAATCTTAGATTATATAACCTAGTTATACACGTTATTTGAAAAAGATAAATAAAATGCTCTGGCTCTAAAATGAAAGAGAAATAAAAAGAAAAGTACTTTATAATAAGAAGTTTAAATTTAAACACGCAGGTACCACTATATTAGAAGAGACAATGAAACAGTATCTCCCTAGGGGATTTGTGGCAGGTCTGCTTCTACTCACGTCTGGAATGAAAAGTTTAAGGCTAAAAGAGTGACGCAGAATACAGTCTTTCAGTTTTTCTCGGTGACTTCCACTGCCTGAGGAGTTCTTAAAACTCCATCGTGGGCATTGTAAGAGAGGCAGCCCTTCTTTTCTTTCTTCCTGTCAGCAGATTTTGCTAAGATTCATTTGATGACAAAGCATCCCTTGATTAAGGCTGTTTGGCATCCAGTATTTAAAGCTTTCATATTAAAAAACCAAAAGCCCCCAAATTAAAAAAACGAACAAACAAACAAAAACAGAGCGGCATGGCAGCTGGGGAGAACACTTGGGGAGTCAAAGAACCCTGTGTGAATCTCAGTTCTGATACTTACTAGCTGCGACACCTCCAGAAATCAATCTCTCAAAGACTGCTTCCTCTTCTATAAAAAGATACACATCACCTAACTTATGTAACTGATGTTTACAGAGGTGCCCAGCCTGGATCCTGGAATATTCTCCCTGTCCCTCTCTAACATTCCTGGTGTCTGCTTCAGAGGCTCCTCCACAACTCTGTACAGGAATTCCTCATGCCCTGCAGTCACCAGAGAGGACAGGAAAGTACAAGCTGTTGTTAAGAGGAAAATACTAATAACATGACTGCTTAAACCACTAAGTCCCCACTAAGCCCCTAATCAGTCTCATCAGCATCTGTCCCTACTCCTCTGTCAGTGTCTCGGTTAGTCAAACACCTACAATAAAAGGCAAACAAAACTACAACCTTTGCAAAGGTTGCAGGATTTCATGAAGCCCTTGTTAGAAATGCTGGACACCTGCTCAGAGTTGAGGCAAAGTGACTAACAAATGAAGACCTGGCATCATTAGGCCAGGGACAAAGAGAAAAATCAGAAAAAATAAGGATGGTGGCACAATACCATCAAAAGAAAATGAATTCAGTGCTAAAGGATTAAGAGAGGCATTGCAGAAATTGATGGAGTCCTCAAATACTTTTGGAAAAATGACTCCTTTTATGATTAGGCTGTGAAAGTCAAACATGAATTGCTATGGTGTCTAAAAAAAACATAACCCCCCAAAGAACCACAGGACTCATTATTTTAAGAATTAATGCATTGTTAGAATAAAAGCTACCTTTGGCAAAATAAATTCCCTTTCCCCCATTTTTACTATAAAATTTTGGTCCCCACTTAAATAGATACACTTTAGTCCCAGACTATGATGGCTTCCTGGGCTTACCCTACATGAAGACTCACCATAGTTTATACTATATTCATATTTGTCTGTCTTCTCAATTAGTATCAACTCCATGAGAGCAAGGAGCATGACGATGTACTGAATGTTTAACCTCTAATGTGTGCCTGGCACATGGCAGACATCCAGTAAGTCTGACCTTCACCTGACAGATGTAACTCATCCCTATAGTTTCTACTAAGGCCATTGCCACTAGAGCTATAGAGTTAACAGTCAACCAACTCTTGTGGGGAGATGGGTCTCCAAATTTAGGAGGTAGCACTTTGGTTAGAAAAAATGATCCAGAACGAAAAATGATTCCTGTCAATGAAGTACTGGAATCTGTGACAAATAATTAGAATAGAGTGAGCAAATATTCAAAGCAGATCAAGAAGTACCCACAAACTTAAGATTTCTTGCTCCTGGCCTGTCTCTCCAATACAAGTAAACCCCACCATCTACTTTTTTTGTTCCTACTTCAAGTACTATGGGAAAATGTCACAAACCAAGCTGATTATTGTAGTCTGACAACCTAATTTGTCAAGCACAGGTGAACCTCTAAAATTGCTCAAGAATCCTCTAATATATCAGTGCATCTGGCCCCAAGTTCCCCACTGGGTCTGCTCCAAACTATTCCTTCTTCTCCCATCTCTAACCCATTTCTCCTATTCCTCAGAAGATACTCTTCTTTCCAAATTTACTGAAGAGAAAAACTCTAACAGGAACCCTCCTCTCCTCCACTGCTCGTGCCTTCCCCTTTCCCCCTTAACTGGAGGTGGAAGGTGGGAAGACCCCAGATTCCAACCACACTGCCTTCTATAAGACATATCTCCTTCCCCATTACACTCAGCCGATAAACACTCCCATTTTTCAGCACAACAAAAACCACCCATGTGTGCTGGTCTACAGTTCTCAAACTACAGACTTTGCACCAAGGTGTACACATTCCTCCCTATGAGAAAAACACACCACATCCTCTTGAGCTAACCACATTAAGATTAAATGAACATTTTCTGGAATTTAAAATTGAGGTGACGTTTACAGCCCAAACATCACACATTTCCAGATCATTCATTTTTCAAATGTTGCAGCCAATCATCCATGAAACCACATATTCCTCCATATTTATTAAGACCTATCCAATATATGCCTGGCGGTCTGAGAGCTGCACAGGGAATGAGATCTAGTCCCAGCATTTGGGGAGCTCACCGTCTAATGAAGGAAGCAGATATACTGGCAGATGAGGTTAGCAGCCCTGCGTCAGTGCTATGACTGAGGTTCAAAACGGAACAGAGGAGAGGTTCTGGAAAATCTTCCCACAGGAAATGACACTTCAATGATCAACATTACACAGACTGCAAAGTCAGGAGACCCACGTGGGTCTGAGTATCAGTTCTGTCACTAGCTGTGGCCTGAGCCTTGCCTCACCTGACTCCAAGTGTGAAACATGGATACCATCTACCCACACTTGGCTGGTGTGAGGGGGAAACACGTGCATGCACCTACCACTATTCCTGGAACAGAATAAACAGAGTTTTCCCCTGATGAAATCGTACTCTTTTGCCATTAAGATCAAAAGTCAGAATAACCTAAAAATAAGAAAAACACAATCCCCTCTGGGAGATCAGAGCCAGTCTCGATCAGTCTGAGCATTCTGCTTTGCTCACAGCTGTTAATCTCAAATTGTAAATTTATTATGGTATCCGGTTAAGCTCAAGAATCTCTGATTTATGTCCATAATTAACATCCCATTGTGATACCTATTACATCTATGCAGGAAAATATATTGTATGTACTGAATGAGTAGAAATATTAATTTGCATTAGGAAAAAACAAAAAAGGCTCCCATAAAACATCTGTGCTTATATAAATCTACCCAAACATACACTTGGATTTGATTTTGGAAACAAGGCTCTTTTCTCTCTTGATATATTCAATAATTGTTGCTTTTAGAGAGGGGATTTGTCCTCGTCTTTTCTGTGACAGTATTACTATGATTGAGGGAGATTGCTCAGGAGGAAAGTACAGAGGTACTTTTCTCTTATCACCGGTGAAGTGTTGGTAACAGAAGATCTTTGGAGTAATGACACCTGCACTGACAATTCAGTGTAATTCTCAGATATTTTCCATGGAGCCCAGAGAGGGCGAGCTCACAGGCCTTTCATCATTTTCCTAAGACTTTATGATACAGCCCACTCCTGTATTCACACACTGGCAAGATTTTTTCCCCATTCAGAGCATCTTATTTTATGGTTTAAATTACTACTATAATACAATATAATGGGTTAGTAAGATTCTAACTATGGCCCACCTTACAGAAGCTATCACAGACTAAGAGAGAAATACATTGTCTTTAATGAAACACACACACACACACAAAACAAAGGGAAGGAACGGCTACACAAGAAGTTCTGTCCTACTTTTAGTAGTAAACAACAAAATTAATTATCCCACTAAGATACCATAGATATTATTCTCATTTTAGAGCTTGGAAGTGGAAGCTAACAGAAAAGGGAAAAAACATTTATCAAGTGTTAGATGCTGTGAGATGTTATTCTTCATAACTCTCTGAGATAAATTATCATCCCATTCTACAGAGGGGAAAACTGAGTCTCAGAGAAGTGAAGTGACTTAGCTAGGATAAGACAGCCACTAAAAGCATGGCTCAGATGCAAAAGTAGCCTAGTATTGTTTCAATTCTACTTGCTCCATACAACATAATATTAGTTGTACATGATCAAGTATAACAATCAATCCTCAAATTAGGATTTAAAATTCTTCCCTTGCCGTTTCTTACTGTAATGCCCTGATAAAACGAAAGCTTGCCTCCAAAGGCCCCTCAGCTCTGAGTGTTCTGAGCAATCCAACTTTGGCTGCCTCCCAGCAATTTGGCATGTTTTCTTACTTTGCCAGCTCCGGGGACACTAGTCATGTGTCAGCTCTTTATTGCTTTAGGAATTAGTGTACATGCTATATTCAGAAACACAAATATAAATAGCTCGATTTAAAATGTTTTAATCAAACATGGCAATAGAGATATTTTAAGTTTCCAGTGCTTCATGTCAAAACCCAATGCCTCTGCCACCTTAGATGTGTATTTTCAAGAACTGATCTAGAAGAACCATGGCCTATGTCATAGATTCTTAAACAGACTGTTGCCTTTTTAAAATTTAAAGTATAAAGCTTTAAATGTATGCTTATGGTGACAATTAAGGAAATGCTAGATTAGACAGGGCATCAGTTTTCCACGAATAGTACTCATTTAAGTTCATTTCCACCCCAGATCTCTGCTTGAATGTTATATCATTCAATCGCAAATCTCTCTATAAAAGTGTCTGGCTGTCTCTTAAAACCATTTACGCTCTATGCTTCAATGCCTTTCCTTGGCAACTTTTTCCATATGCTTAACTTCTTTCAGGGAAGTAGTTCTGTCTCAATTCACAGAACAGCACACCAATCAACACACGCAGGCAGTCAGGTAAAGAAAGGAAGGACGAGAGACAGGCACACAGAAAGAAAGGAGGATATGAATGTAGCTGGTCCAATAAAAGTAATGTTTTAGAAGGCAAAGAGTTTTAGGTCAAAAGAAAACTAATCTAGCACCTACCCCCAAGCAATCAGAGAGCCCTGAACTTGAATTTATAACCCAAACACCCTGTACCATATGCAACTTGAGACACACAACTGGTAGCACTACTGGGGATTTATGACTTATGACTTGTTCATATTTAATTTGTAACCAAACACTTCCCCTTCCTCTTAGCTACCTTAGAACTCTTGATTAACTCTTGTTTTCATAGGTCAAAGGTTAAATAAAGGAAGGGAAGCACTCTAGGGTGAGATTGCCCAGAGCACCACATCCAAGAGTGACCTATGCAAGGAACATTAAAATAAGTGATAAGACCAGAGATTGTTCAAGACAGCTGATGTTCAAAGCCTCCCCCGGGTCCGAAGCAGGACCTTACAACTAGAAAGCTGGCAAGAAAGGCAGACAGGAAACTGCTCTCAAGTTACCATTCGTGACAGAGCAACTCTCTCACCACAAGGTTTCTCCAAAAACGTTTTGTAAATGAGACTGAGGGTTCTGAGGGAAGGTAAAACAGGAATTTGTACAAGCCAGGCAGCCTTTCTCCCTGCTTTATTCTGTCACCGGCATCTGTCTTGCCCACCAGATTCTCCCTATTCCAAAGAAAATCTCCATGGCTTTCTCATTTTTTGGCAGACTTGGGCTAGCATGAGGGAAGCAAATTTCTTGTACAAAATTAATCACACAGAGGCACAGCTTACCCTGCTGAACAGGATATAATTGGACCAACTGCAAGATCCACCTCGTTCCAAGTACCTTTTCTGCTATGCTACTCATCATGCACCAAACAGATAAAAATAATAATAGTAGAGACATAATTTACTCTGGAATACCAAATATCAGATCTTTACATGCATTGGCTTATTTACTCCTCATAGTAATCCAATTAAGTAGGTACCATTACATCCCCATATAACATATGAGGAAACTGAAGCATAAAGAAGGTAAGTAACTTGCTCCAAGTCACACAGCCACAGAGTAGATCAGGGTTGAACACACAGGTCTCTGTGACTTGCTATACCAGTAAGTACTTTTCTGGAAAAAAATTTCCCTCCAGGAGTGGTATCAGTGAAGTATACACTAGACAGCACATGTACTTCACATGTTGCTTGGGTGTTTTCAAATTGTCAAAATGGGACAATCACTATGCTCATTTGTTTTATAGCTAGCTCTCATTCATTCATTCATCCATACATTGCCTAACATAAGCCAGGCACTGGAAAGAGAGTTAAATAAGGCATAGCTTCCACTAAAGTAGGTCCCTGGTTTAACTTTTGCATGCAAAACCATCACGGCATTAGGAATGATCTGATAGAGGCTACAAAAACAAAACTTGGAAAATGCTGAGAAGTAATGGCTGGGCCACCTGGAAAAGAGGAAAGGCATGCGTTCTCTCTGCATCATGACCACAGAACACAGCCAGAGCACGGAGCAGGTAGCTTCCTCTGCTGAGCCCTTCAACAGGATGGAGGAACCCAGTCTTGAGCAAATTGAGAAGGTGGGCATCCACTACTAGGTGATCAGAGGTGAAATGTAAAATGCTGTTAGTCATTCCCTGTTGTTACCCTGATCAAAAAATCCCACACGTAAGCCACTCATTTTTTAAAACAATCTTTGTGCTTATGATTTACTGCTTTATTATACTTCAAGAGGAGTCCATAATGTTAATAAAACCTAGAATTGGTGTTATTAAACTCTCTTAAAATATGGTAGTTAAGAGGAAAGCGAAGTGTTTGGTTAAACAAGTCATCTGTCCCCAGTAGCACCACCAGTTCTGTGACTCCCTCAGAGGAAACCCTAGAAACTAATCTTTAGAGAAAGGAAGCTCAGACAGCAAACCGTCTGGCACAAACAGGTTTCTCTGACATAAATTCTAGACTCATGTAGCACGAAGGAGAGCAGGAAAATTATCTTTCAGTGAGTAACTATTAGAAGCAGAATATGAAGGTCAGAAAATGTATACATGAATTATTTTTACTTTATTTCCACCAGCATTAAATGCTGTAACAATGTTTTTGGTAATATACTTTAAATGGAAGTTCTTTACTATGTGTTTAATAGCAAAACATATATATATATATACACACCCACCTAAACATGCGCTAAGAGAATGGCTAAATAAATCATGGTAAATCCAGGCAACAGAAATAATATACAGTTGACCCTTGAACAACATGGGTTTTAACTGTGCAGGTCCATTTATAGGTACATTTTTTTCAATGAATTTTTTTTAATACCTGTATTTTCATTTTACAGATTTTTAAATTAACTAACTGTGGGGAAAAGTTTGTCTTCAATTACAGATCACAGTATGTGGAATCAAAAGAACTGGGGTTTGAATCCTGCTTCTATCCAAACTGTTTCAACTTCTTGCCCTCAGGTGAGTCATTTATCAATTCTTCTATTTTCGAGGCAGAGATAGCTGCATGTGGATCTTCAACTGCAAGGGGGGTCGCACCCCTAACCTCTGAACTGTTTAAGGGCCAACTGTAGATTTAAAAGAAGCAATATTCACAGCTATGTATCAAATGCAATCATACACACTCACAGAAAGACTAGAAGATTTTTTTAAAAATCTGTTTTCCTTCTACATTCTCTACATTTTCTGTGGTTTATGTATTGAACATGCCAATGTCTTAAAAATCAGAAAAAGGTTGTTTTGTCTTTTAAGTACTTTGTGTTATTCATAACTGCAAATACTTGGAAACAAACTAAAAGTACAATAGTTCATAAAGTATGAACTATCAGAACAATGGAATTTTTAAAAAATTTCAAGTGTAATTTTTTTTAAGTTTGATATTCTTATTAGAAAAAAAATCATTGCTTTGGAGTCACAAGCTTGTAATTACAAGCATTTAATTTTGTTATTCTTTATTTTTATTTATTTATTGAAGCATAGTTAGCATACAATTCAACAGGTGTCCAATATAGTGATCGACAATTTTTAAAGGTTATGCTCCATTTATAGTTATTATAAAGTATTGGCTATATTCCCTGTGCTGTACAATACATCCTTGTAGCTTATTTTATACATATTACTTTGTAACTCTTAATCCCCTACCCTCAATTGCCCTTCATCTCTTGGAATATTATATATTCATTAAAATCAGACTATAGAAAAATATTTCAATGTAGAAAAATATTTATAACATATATATAAAACAGGCTTTATAATATGTACAAATGATTTTTCATTTTGTGTTTTCCTATATTCTCCAAACTTTCTACAATAAATACGTATTACTTTTACTCACTTTTAAATTAAAAAAAAAACCTGCCACATGTGGGATTCCTCCCTGCCTCCCAACTTCCAAGTCATCTTGGTTGGTGGTAGGGAGGTGGACTGGTCAGGGAGAGCAGAATCAGAGCTGATCCTCTTGTTTCCTTACATGTGCTTAATAACTGTGCCTAGCCAGCTCCCAAAGAGGCTCTCTGGATGAAATGGAAGTTTGCACACAACAAACTGGTCACACCAGTCTCATACTCTTTCCACTGCACCATGCTTATCATGGATGTCAGTTCCAGGGAGGGGTGGTGGGTTAACAGGGTTCTCAGTGACCTTCCTTAATGTGGGAGCAGAGAGCCTCCATAAACCCCAGAGGGGCTCAGAAAGTGAGATGCACTCACTGTGCAAGGCTACCCTAAGTTGAGAGGGCTAGGAAAAATGGGTCAGAATCTTTTTCTTCCCTGTTAGATTTTCAGGCCAAATCCTGAAGGCTGATTCATTCATATAAACATTTAGCATCAATATATGCCAGCCTTGTGCTAGACAGCCCAGATAAATACATGAACAAGACAGTGCAGTCTGTCCTCAAGGAACCTAAGTCTCTCCAGGGAAGACAGTCATGTAAATGGATTACAATGCAATGTGAGGCTGCTGTGATATGGGGGCACCGAGAGCTATGGGAACACTGAGTGGGAGCATCTCAACCAGACCAGGGTATCAGCTAAACAAAGAAAAGAAGTAGATGAAAGAAAAATGTACTTCCACCTGGAGGGGACAAAACATTCCAGAGGCACAGAGACAACGGGCTACAAATGGCTTGGGGTAGTTGGTTTCCACCTAAGGGTAAGGTCAAGATGATTCTCTGTGTGGTTTTTTTGGGGGGGAGGGGTTGAAGGGGTTGGGTTGGGGGTGCAGATGGGAATCTTGGCAGTGGAAGATGAGACTAGAGAAATCCAAAAAGACCAGCTTGTGAGGAGTTTTATGTACAAGACTAGGCAGCTTAGCTCTTTTCCTGAAAGCACAGTTTTAAGCAGAGGAGGGATTTGATCAGATTTGTCTTTTTAGAAGATCACTTTAACAACAGAGTGGAAGATGAATTGAAAGGGGAAGTCTGGAAGCAGACTTCTTAAAACTTAAATGTTTTAAGATCCAGGTAGCCGGCAAAGTCCTCTAGGAAAAATGTTCTCACAGTGAAGGCTTATGTCAATGCTCTTTTAATTACTTAAAGAAATTGCTGAATGCAATTAAAGAGAGGATTTGGCTCCAGGAAAAGAACTAAAGAATGAGTTCCTGTTAGGCTAAGGTTGGCCTGAAGAGTGAGCTTCCTTCAGAAGCAGCATCCACTGTGTGATGCAGTAGGATAGGAGGACCGCCCGGAGCAACAGAGGAGGCTCCCCCACCTATCAGAGGGCTCGCCCTGAGCTGCTACTTCATCTCTCCAAGCCCACTTTCCTCTGCCAAAGGGCAATACTTCCTATCTACCTAACAAGCCCATTGGTATGGAATGAATTAAGCAACTTAATACAAATTTAATAATAACTTTCTAATAATACAGAGTGCCTGTCCCAGTTCCAGTTCACAGACCACACGAGGCACTCAAAACCAGGTAGCTTATGTTATGATTGTTAGATAGGAGATGCTACTTGATCTCTCAGGAAAAGGAGTGGTTCTAAGCCATATTTTAGATTATTTTAAATGCCTCTAAAATGCTGAGTGCCAAAAGCATATGTGTATTCTTTACAATTACTTTTAACACTGTATTTGTCATAAAAGAGTAGTCTAGGGTCAACTGGGGTTTTATTAATATTTATCCATTTGATACAAGATAAAGATTTCATTTCAAAGACAGAATGAAAGCAAAGGAAAAAAAGATAGGGGTCATAAATATATCATCAGTATTTTTTCAATCATTCCTCAATGAATGACTCTTTTCAACATAACACTGCAAAAAGTCCCGTGTGCTTTCCTGACTGAAGGAATATTACATATTGTTCTTAACTAATTAAATAAGACTTAACCCTAGAAGATTTAGTATGCTATAATGATATAAAAGACAGCAACAGTAATAAGGCTGTAAGAGCTGTCATTAAACAAACATATGGATGTTAACATTTTTACCTTTCACAAATGTTTGAACTTAACTTTTATGGGTCTAAAACAAAGCAGCTTCAGTTAATTTAAAGATCAGTTCTCACACGCTGAGTCAGGATGGAAATGAAAATATCTAGTCCCTTAGCTGTGTCAGGACTGGGACAGAGCAGTTTACAGGCATTATCTCTACTCCCCATCTGAGCTACAAGATATGGGTATCTTCAGCTATAACTAACAGATGAAGAACTGAAGGCTTAAAGAGGTGCAATGACTTGCCCAAGATCACCAAGCTAGTAAAGTTGCAGTCAGGAATTGAAGTAAGGTCTTCTGGCTCCAAAGCTCATAGTCTTTTAATTTTTTTTTAATAAAACAACTTTGAATTATAGTTTACAAACAATAACCCCCTCCCCATTTTATGTGTACATATAGTGGAGTTCTGATAACTATATACAGCTGTGTAATGACCACCACACTCCATAAAGACAACATTTCCAGGACCCCAAAATGCTCTCTTGTGCCCCAATCAATCCCTCTCACCCCTCACATGGTGTCTATTAATGTATCATAGTTTCTACCACACCATACTGAGATCATCTCTTTACCACCTGTTCTTCCCACCATCACCTTTTTAAAATTCACTTATTTTTAACATCAATTAAAATTCACTCTTTTGGTACACAGTCCTATGAGTTTTGACAAACATATGCAATGGTGTAACAGCCACAGACAATCAAGCCACAGAACACGTCTATCCCACACCAGCCAGTTTGCTTACGCTGCCCCTTTGTAGTCAGCCCTCCCCCCACTCACTCCTTGTACCTGATCTGTTTCCTATCCCTATGCTTTTGCTTTTTCAGAATGTCATATAAATGAAATAATACTGTATGTAGCCTCTTATCACGATCTATCACGGCTTCTATCATGATCTTTTAAGCCACACTGTATATTTTAGCCTTTTCCCCACCGCTGACCAATGAAAGACAGATTTTAATGGTGACATATTCCGTGGATGTTCCCATGTACCACAACTCTGAGGTGCTAGCTGTGGCTCTACCCCAAGTGAGGGGATGTTAAAGGAATACCTTCAGTCCACCTACTGCATTAAAACAGTATATTATTCACAACATTCACAACAGTATGTTATTCACAAACTTCATTAGCTATATTGTTTAATACTAATAAATTACTTGAAACCCAACTCACATGTGAATGAAATAAACCAATCTGCCTACACGGGGGTTGTAGTTCACCCGACCTCTGTATCACCATGCTTTCTCCTAGCTACAAAACAATGACCAGAGGTCTGACCTTAATACTGTGGGTGGTGTCAAGGGTTTGCTCGATGACCAGAAAAAGCAGAATTCAAGCTCTCTGCCACCTGCCTCAACCAGATGAGGCAAAGGAGGTGTGAGAGCAACCAGTTGCTATATTTCCCACTAACTAGGGTGCAAAAGAACATGGTTTCTCTTGTCTGAGAGAACACAGAATAGTTGCTGCCTTCAATATCTAGAATTGTCCTGAAACATCAAAATTCCATTTGGATTCCACATGGAATTCCCATAGTCTCTTACTAACCAGGACTTGAAATAATGTCTGTTTTGTTCCAAATTTGAGGATCTTCCTGTCTCCTGTATATTTTAATATCTGTTCTGACAGCCATTTGGCTCTAGTATTCTATGGCTCATTTGGACATTAAACATTTTCTGACTGTGAAGCCCTTTGCTGGGTTGTGGGGCTAACAAGTGAATTAGACACAGTTTCTAGTTTTAAGGAGCTCAGCATCTAAAGGGGGAATCAGATGCATAAATCAACCAGTGTAATTACTGAGATAAGTGCTTTGAGAGAAGTGTGCAAGGCATCAATTATCTCTTACACAAGCTTGCACACACACACAGGGCAGATGACCAACCCCATCATATGTGACAGAATTTGTTAAGTCCTAACAGGGCTTGCTAATAATTCTAAAATTAAATAGAAATGGTCACGTTAGAAGATCCTTTATTTTACAGAGGACAGCTGAATAAAGGCTACTGAAGCTCAGAATCCAATACTGATCCCCCAAAAGGGCTACGTGATTTTTATGAACAATTTTCCTCTTCCTTTTTCTGTTAATACAAAAAGAAAAAAATGGCACCTTTGTCTGGGTCCAGAATGTAAAATCAGGAAATAAAATGGCAAGTCTTACAACTCTGAACTCCAATCAGCTCATTACAAACCAAAGGGACATATTTGAATGCATGTTGCTACATTCATTTACCTATTCTACCAAGCCATTCAATTACACGATTTCAGATTTTGTATAAAAAATACAGTCATGTTTCTTTCAAAAGCTGGTATTTGGAGAAAAGTGATTAGAGCAGCATGCTATGATACGTTAATACAGTGGTTTCATTTAAAGGACAATGGCAGTTTCTGAAATGCTCCCTGTACTTTAAATTATTACACTTAGAATTCACGACTACAACGTATCTCAACTTTTTTCTTTACCGCTGTACAATACATGCCACTGCCACTGTGAATGCAAACAAAACACATTATCAGAAGAGTTGTATTAGCATTTGTAATCTCAGCGCAAGTCATTTTTAAAGGTGGGGGTGGGTACAGTGGGTTGTTCAAATCCTGTGAACACTGAGGAGGATAAAGCATCATAACTGAGGAAAGAGTGAAAAAGAAGGAAAAAAAGCTAAAGCAGGAGAAAAATCTTACACCAAAATGTAACATCCCCTTGGAGAGAGAGGGCACAAAAGAGATGGAGTTTATTCTAACCAGAAGCAGCTGTTGCCGTTCGAATTAGGAAGCATTCCTAATGAATCAGCAGTTCTTATAATAAATATACTCCCCTTTGAAATGTGAGGATTCCGCTATGAGAATTTCTTTTGATATATTTTTTACATGAACTCATTAGACAGAGAAGAGGCAGGGATTGAGCATGTTCCTTTCTAAATTATGACGGAGATCTTATCCATATCATGTCCTCTTGAGGTTAGTAAGGCGGGGCAGAGGAAAACAAGAAATAAAAAACACAAAGCTAAAAAGGTTTCTACTGACCAGCACCCTTTGTGACTCACTCTAAACAAACTTTGTAAGATGCTGTATAACAGCCAAGTCTTATCAAATACCTGCTCCTACACTAACTTAACAAGTGCCAGTTACGTTGAAAATGGAAATCAGAGCTATAAAAACAATGAAAGAAGCATGTCTTTTGCATTTATTAACAAGAATCCCCAAATTCCAACATGGTGAAGAGCTGCTTGCAGAGTATGCCCTGTTCCCCAGATATCCCTCTTGCCATTTTAAGAAGAGAAAAGGAAAAAAATGCATATTTATAAATATGCACATATGCATATTTATTTCATCTCCACCTAGGTTCCATGGTACTCTTTTTTTCTTGCATTTAAAAACAGTCATTTTAAAAGAGGTTTCTCTAAGCAAAAAGCACTGTGCTCCTATCAGTACAGACAGAAAATTTAAGGTGTATCTTCCCATTAGCAGAGGGGAGAGAAATTGGACTGGCATTATTCTACCCACGAGTTTTCTCCAACTTTTAATCTATTGGTCTTCTCTTCTTCTACGATGTGAGCGTCAGTCAAAAACCCAGCAACCCCAGAAGGAGTTGTAGAGTGACACAAGGAATAACAGACTATTAGAGTTGCCTTGTCTTTCTTCCCCTAACACCAATGGTACTTAAGCCTTAAACTTGGAAATGAAAGTGAAAGGATGTTTTAAACACAATCTTTATGCACAATCTGCATAGAAACAACCCTTTTCATAAACTAGACATGACCTCCTATCTCACTTTGGTCACCTGTGCTCTCAACAACAGGTCAAGAGAATGCAAGGGATAGGTAGACCTACAGAAAACAGAAGTCAAGGACCGAGATGATTTAACTCTATCATTACCATATCATATAGGAGAGGCGGAACTGAGTCAGTCCTTAGAGGAAAGAAGACTTGTATCAACGAATGGGAGTAGTAGATTTCCCTGCTTCTTCTACAAAATCAGAGCCCTAAAAAGGATGAGTCCACAGAACAAACTGAGAAGTCTTGAGAAAAGATCCCTTTGCTAAAGATCAGTGTGCGTGTGTTCTACATTCGGGATAATTAGAAATGTGGGGCTCAAAAAGGCTCAGGAAGTGTGTCTGAGATCACTTGATAAATGATAGAGCTATACTTGCATCCAAATCCCTCTGGCTCCAAAGCCACAAGACCATGTTGCCTCCCTAGTGACTTCTAAATCACCAAGAGAGAAGATTCTGCTCACTGGGCAGTTCTACCTCTTTAGAACATCTCACTTGTCCATAAACTTAGGGTCCTTCTCTCAGATGGAAAAAACAAGGTAGAGAGAAAAGAGTTAAATGACTTGACCAACATTATATAATTCTGTTTTAAAGTGGGACTCAATGTCCCAGGGGATTGACTTCTAAAAAGTATTCCTCCTTTGTTTTCCAAAACAAGGAACCACTGAATAGTTAGTTCCACAGAATTCCCTTAGACTCATTCCCCTGCAGACTTGTATTCCTACAGAAACACCTGCCCTCGCCTGGTGCTTATTTGACTCAGGCTTTCATCAACCAAAAGGACAGCTCTGTGGCTTATGCACTGTCTCGCTCTGTAAGCTATGCTGGGAACAACACTGGCTTTGAAAATATTACATTAGATGAGGATGGATGAAATCTATGAAGGACTGGCAGGGGAAAAGAAGTTCAGAGGTCTGAAATATAGACAATGGTTTTACAACACAAAGATATCCACCTCAGTGCTGCTTATGACAGCAAAAAAAAAAAAAAAAAAAAGTAAAGAACCTAAAAATTAGCAGCATATTTTTCCTAGGAATGGGAATAAAAGACATTTGATTACAAACCCAAGCTTTACACATTATAGATGGGCAAGTTACCTAAAACCCTGGGTTTCCTTTTCTTTAAAATGGAACTAACTACCTCAAAGAGTTGTCTTAAGGATTCAATAGTATATTTCATGTGACATGCTTAGCAAATGTTCCACATGCAAATTAATCAGTAAAAGGCAGCTACTATTACTATTATTATTAATTCCAACAGTAAAGATCATTAGATTAAGTATGGGCCACCTTTGTGACTTAGTATTATGTGGCCATTAAAATATCCTTCAGAGAGAAAATTTTAATGTTATAAAAATATGTTAAAAGAATGTCAAGTAAAAACTGTATATGATCTCAAATATGTAAATTTTTAAATATGTAGGGGGAAGAGCAAGTTAAGGATAGGGGATTAAGAGGTACAAACTACTATAAAATAAATAATATACAAGGATGTATTGCACAAAACAGGAATATAGCCAGTATCTTATAACTTTAAATGGAGTATAATCTATAAAAATATTGAATCATTATTTTGTACAACCTGAAACATTATAAATCAACTATACTTCAATTTTTAAAAATTTACTTGCATGAAAGAAAGAAAAAAACTTTCAATATGTCCATATGTATCATATGTATTACATACATTATTAGTAAAGGACTAAAAGAAAATACACTGTAATTTCTACTTTCAGATGGTGGAATTAAAGATATTTTCTTCATCTGTATTGAAAAACATATATTCATTCAAAAGTCACTGCATTTTTTTCCCTGTGGATATCCAACTGTTCCATCAACACTTCTTTTTAACAGACCATCCTTTCCCAATCCCAGCCTTTAATCACCCTGGCACCTCTGTCAGAAAAAAAAAAAAAAAAAATCAATAAGATTCTCTATTCTGCTCCACTGATCTATATGTCTATCCTTGTGCCAATATCACACACTGTGTCTTGATTACTAAAGCTTTACAATAAGACCTGAAATCAGGTAAAGTGGTTCTTCAAACTTTATTCTTCTTTTTCAAACTTATCTTGGCTAAGTCCTTTGTCATATAAATTTCCATAAAAATTTTAAAATCCAGCTTGTCAAATTTTATTTAAAAAGCCTAGTGGTATAACACTGACCCTTTAGATCACTTTAGGGACAACTGACATCTGTATCAGAAATGGTCCTCCACAGAAGCAGAATCAATAGGATATATATATATATTTTTTTTTTTAAAAAGAGAGACTTATTTTGAGGAATTGGTTCAAGCAAGTCAAAAATACGTGGGGCAGGTGAGCAGGCTGGAAACTCAGGCAGGCTTTCTCTTATGGTCTTGAGGCAGAATCCCTTCTTCTTTGGGAAACCTCAGTTTTTTGCTCTTAAGACCTTCAACTAATTGATGAAGCCCACCCACATTATGGACGGTTATCTCCTTTATTTAAAGTCAACTGATCATAAATGTTAAATACAGCATCATCTAGACTAGTATCAGACCAAACAACTGGGCACCATAGCCTAGCCAAATTAACCACCACAACACAATGTCAACAGTGAGTTCTTGAATCCAGGAGTATGGTTTATCTCTTCCCTTATTTAGATCTTCTTTTAACACATGTCAGCAATGTTTTATACTCTTTGGTTGTCCAGGTCACGCAAATATTTTGTTCAGTTTACCCCTATTTCATATTTTGATGCTATTATAAAAGCATTGCTTTATTAATTGCAATTTATAATTTTAATACCACTTTCCTTAATTCACATTGCATACAAAATTAATAGAAATGGATCAAAGACCTAAATATAAGAGATAAATCTATAAAGGGTCTAGAAGAAAATATATGAAAAAATATTGCAAAGATTTCATAGGACACAAAAAGCATGAACTATAAAAGAAAACAATCAATAAAATGGACTTTGAAATTAAATTCTTACGATATGTAAAAGATGCTGTTAAGAAAATGGCAAGGCAAGCCACAGACTGGGAAAAATATTTGCAAAGTACATATCTAATAAAAGACTTATTACCCAGAATATGTAAAAAAAACACTCACAGTTTACTAATAATAAGACAAAGAATCCAATTTAAAAATGCTTTACTAAAGGTAATATGCAGTATCTTCTAGTAAATAAGCACATGAAAAAAACTTTCAACATTATAAATTATCAGGGAAATGTGAATTAAAATCACTACTGTAATTCAACAGAATGACTAAAATGAAAAAGACTGACAATATCAATAGCTGGTAAGGAAGAGGAGCAACTGGAACTCTCATGTACTGTTGAAAAATGATTTTGCAGTTTCCTATAAAGTTATCATACCATAAATGCCAGAAAAATCGTTAAGTCCATATAAAAACTTACACATGAATGTTTGTATCAGTCTTATTTACAGTAACTAAAACCTGGAAACAACTCAAATGTCCATCAACAAGTGAATAAACTGGGATACATCCATACAACAGAATACTACTCAGCAATAAAAAGGAACAAACCATTCATAAACATAACAACATGGCTTGAATTACAAAATGTTACGTTAAGCAAAAGAAGCCAGACAAAAATGAATACATAATGTATGAATCCATTTATGTGAAATCCTAGGAAAGACAAAGCTAATCCACAGTGAAAGAAAATAGATCTGTGGTTGCCTAAGACCAGGGTTGCTGGGGTGACTAAAAAGGGGAACAAGGAACTTCTGAGGGAACAGAAATGTTGAGTATCTTGACTACAGTAGTGGTTACACATCTGTATACATTTGTCAAATTTGCTAAATTATATACTTAAAATCAGTGATTGTGTGTGTGTGTGTGTTTATATTTCTTTAGATCTTCCATTTTGGCAAGTGGAGATATTTTGAAATGGAGATATTTTGAAAAACTCACCCAATCAGTACAACTGAGCATATAGTGTAGTGGTAGAGTGTGTGCTTAACATCCACAGGGTCCTGGGTTCATTCCCCAGTACCTCCATTAAAACAAACAAACAAACAAACAAACAAACAAACAAACCTAGTTACCACCCCCATTCAAAATAAGATAAATAAAGAAAATTTATTTTAAAAATACAATTTAAATGCTAGATTATATGTTTACACACACACACAAATCTTTAAACATACTGCTAATCTGGCAAAAATTAAATATTCCAGAGAGCAAAATCATGCAATGAAAACTGGAACTCAGAAAAGAAAATTAGCAATAAAGTTGGCTTTTACCCTGAAGCTCTTTGCCAAATTATGGGAACTTTGAGCTCCCGAATAATAGAGATAAAAGGCAGAATTGAAAAGAGGTAAAGCCTAGAACCTCCTAAGGATACTACAACAACTAAAGCTTGAGGACTACATCTTCAGTGGGAGGATTAAAAAATTTGAATATATTCTGCAAGCAGAGAATTTTCCACTCTTTATGTTCTCACAGAGTGAAAGGCAAACATCTCCACTGACAATTTCTAACTAGAAGTATGCTCTCACACAGATCTGCAATTCAAATTCACCAGTACATAGCAATAACGTGGCAAACACATAATTTACAGGGCATCATAATTATTAAAACTCGAAGGTGATAGCCAGAAGCATAACTGAAATATAGATCTGCCATAGATGGACTAAAGTTTAACAAGGCCTCAGAAAAAAATTCCCCAAATATAGCTTTATGGACAACTAAAATAATCAGATGCAGAATATAAAAAAGTGTTTAATGTGTTTAAAAACTAAAGAAAAGAATGGAAATGAGTAGAAAACAAAAGACTATGAACAACCGTGCAGATCTATATGAGAATGAAATGGAAAGAAAAGATTAGACACAAGTAAAGGTACAATTAGTGAACTGAAAAATAAACCCAGATATATTATCCATAATGTGATCTAAACAGACAAATAGAGGAAAAAATATGAAAAAGAAGATATGCAACATGAAGTAGAATGAAAACGTCGAACACATTTTAATCAGATATGCAGAAGGATATAATAAAGAGAATGGAGAAGAAGAAATAGTCAAAGAAATAATGGCTGAGAACATTCCAGAACTGCTGATCCAGAGACCCCAAGCAAGATAAAAGAAATCCATACCAGAGACAAATCACTGTGAAACTGCAGAACTCTAAATGAAAACAGCATGAGAGAATAAGTGAATTCGTTTAAGAATAACAATGAGACATACTCATTTGTGGGAAGTAAATTAAATAAACAAGTAAAAGCAAATTAGAGACACAAAATAACCTCCTTACTCTAATAAAGAATATTTATTTAAGACTTACTGTACTGGAGAAATGTTAAAATACTTCCTTTAAAATTGGTAACAATAAAAGGATATTCACTGTATGTTTCTACTCAACATTGTACTGGAGATACAGGGCAGCACAATTGGACAAGAAAGTAAAATAAACGGTATAAAGAGTAGAAAGGAAAAATAAAACAGAACAGTCACTTATAAATTACATGATTTTCTATCTGAAATCCAAAAGAAAGTATAATAAATTACTAGAATTAATCAGGTAGCTGGGCAAAAAGATCAATATTCAAAAATCAATTGTATTTTTAAACAACAGAAGAACAGAAAACGCAATTAAAGATACATACCATTTACAAAAAGCCATTAAAAAAGTTCTTACAGGAAAAAATGATCTAAAGATACACAAGGCCATTATGGAAGAAATTTTAAAATGCTATTAAAAGATATTAAAATAATACCTAAAGAATCTGACAGCATGTTCGACAATCGTGTGGGACGACTCAACATAAAGATGTCATTTCACCCCAGACTTATCTATGTATTAAATGAAAAGTCCAATTAAAATCTCACCATGATTTTTTTATGAAACTTAATAATACGAATCTAAAATTTACATGGAAAGGTTGAGGACCAAAAAAAGCAGGATAGATTTAGAAGAGTGAGGAAACTTTTCTGGCAAGTATTAATTAAGACTATCATAATCAACACAGCAAGTTATTGGCACAGGGATAGACAAATTAACTAATACAGCAGAATGAAAAACCAGAAATAAGACCGTGTATATAGGAAAACTTGATATATGACAGGATTGGCACCGCAAATCCCTAGGGGAAAGACTGGATATTCAAGACATGTTACAGGGGTAGATATCCAAATGGGTGGGAAAAATCAAAATGGATCCCAACTGCACAGTAACCATAAAAAGCAATTCCAGGTGGATTACAAATTTAAATGTGAAAGGCAGAAATGTCAAACTTCTAGAACAAAAATAACTCTGATAACAATACTGAACAAAGACATTATAAAAATACACATAATCTAGTATCTCTCATGAACAGACACAAAAATTCTAAATCAAGTATTAGGCAACCAAGACCAGTATTATATAAAAAGAACAAAATATCATTATCAAGTGGGTTGGTAGAAGATTAAAAAAAATCAATTGTAATTTACATTTTAAAAGAATAAGGGGAAAAAAACTTTATAGCAATAGATGCAGAACAAACAAAACTCAACATCCATTCATGCAAAAACTTTCAGTAAACTAGGAATAGAAGGAAACTTCTTCAATTTAAGGGCATCTCTAAAAATATCTACAGCTCATGTTTTATGGTAAAATACTGTTCCCCTCAAGACTGAGAACAAGACAAAGATATTCACTCTCACCACTTCTGTTTAATATTCCATATGGCACTGGAGGTTCTAGCCAATAAGTAAAGAAATAGAAACAAAAGGCATAACAATCCAAAAGGAAGAAGCAATACTGTCTCTACATGCAGATGACATGATTGTTTATATTACCTGGAGAATCTATAAAGAACTGGCACATACATCTATCAAAATCCATCAAATCGTGTATCTGAAATATGTATAGTTTACTGTATAGGAACCATACCACAATAAAGGTGTTAAAAATCCAATTTTAAAAAAAGAATAACTGAAACTAGCAAGGTCACAGGGTACAGGGTCAATATACAAAAAGCAATTTTACATTACATACAGCAAACAATTGGAAAAATCAATAAAATACACAAATAATTCTATTTATAGCATTGTAAGAAAAACATAAAGTACATAGAAATAAATGTAACAAAAGACATGCTGAAAAATAAACACTGCTGAGAGAAATTAAAGACATAAATAAATGGAGAGATATACGATGTTCAAGGGTTAAAAGGTTCAATATTACTATGATGTTTTCTCTCTAAATTGAGTTACAGATTCAACACAATTCCAATCAAAGTTCTACCAGAAGGGAAGGTATAGCTTAGTGGTAGAGCTGCTGCTTAGCATGCACAAGGTCCTGGGTTCAATCCCTAGTACTTCCATTAAAAAGTAAGTAAAAATAAACCAAATTACCACACCCCCGCAAAAGTACCAGTAGATGTTTTCATAGAAACTGACAAGCTGATTCTATAATATACATGGAAATGTAAAGAATCTAAAATATCTAAAGCAATCTAGAAAAAGATCAGCACAGTTGGAGCTTTTTTACTGTCAATATTTAATACTTACTCTAAAGCTACAGTAATCAAGACAGTGTGGCATAGGAGAAATAAATATATGAATGGCACAGAATAAACTCACACTTACACAATCATTACAAAGGCACTCAAATAACCCAATAAGGGAGAAAAAGGCCTCACAATAAACAGTGCAGAAATGACTGGATAACTACATGGGGGAAGAAAATGAACACTGACCCCATACCTCACACCACATACAAAAGTTAATTTTATATAGACCACAGGCTTAAATACAAAAGGTGAAATTATACAGTTTCTAGATGAAAACATAAAAGAATGTATGTTCTAGATGAAAACATAAGAAAAAACATAAAAGCTTGAACTGGGGATAAGCAAAAGTTTCTTTGAACAGCAAAAGCATTAAACATACAAGGAAGGGTTGGGGGGGCATAGCTCAGTGGTAGAGCACGTGTTTGGCATGCATAAGGTCCTAGGTTCAATCCCCAGTGCCTTTGTTAAGGGGGGAAAAAGGTAAAAAATAAATAAATACATATACAAGGAAAATATTGATAAATAAACTTTATAGACATAAAAGAACGTTGGTTCATCAAAAGACCCTCTTAAGAAAATGAATAGGCAAGCTCTAGAAAAGGAGAAAATATTTGTAAAATATATATCTGACAAAGGATCAGTATTATTAAAATATATGAAGAATTGCTACAACTCAAAAAAATCTAAGATTTAACCATTTTCTTCATGTGCCAATAAACACATTTAAAAATGCTCATTAGTCACCAGGGAAATGCGAAATGTGAATTAAAACCACAATGAGCTACACCCACCAGAATGGCTAAAAATAAAAAGACTGACAACACAAAATATTGGTGAGGGTGTAGAACTCTCATACATTGTTGGTGGGAGCCCAAAATGGTACAACAACTTAGGGAAAAGATCTGGCAATTTCTTGCAAAAGTAAATGTACAACTATCCTATGATCTAGCACTTTTAATGCTGCATTTGCCTAAGAGAATGAAAATGTGTGATCATACAAAGACTTGTACAAGAATGTTCACAGTAGCTTTGTTCATGATAACCCAAAACTGAAACTGCCCAGCTGTCCATCAATAGGAGAAAGGATAAATAAACTGCAATATAATTATACAACAGGTAAATATTCACCAATAAAAAGCAAAAAACTATTTTTTTTGCAAAGAATTACTGGTAAGCCAACAACATGCACTAATGTCAAAAACATTACACTAAGAAAAAGAAGTTTTACATCAAAGAGTACATTTGATTTCACTTATATGAAGTTCTAGAACAGGGAAAACACCTATGGAAGAAAAAATCATAGAATTAGCTTCCTTTAGGGGATAGCCACAAGAACTAACTTGAGAGACCATATTGGAGATTTCTGGGGTGATGGTAATGTTCTTTGTCTTGATAAGAGTCTAGATCACACAAGTGTATACAATTGTCAAAACTTACCAAACAGTGTATTTAATATCTGGACATTTCATTGTATATAACCTTTCTCTAGGGAGGGAAAGAAAAAAGATCAGTAAATAAATACTGATTTCTCGTTAATAATACACAAGCAGAAGTGTTTAGAAGTGAAGTGTACTAATGTCTGCAACTTACTTGGAAATGCATAAAAAACATGTATCAATGGATGGACAGACATGTGATAGGGCAAGTATAGAAAAGTGTTAATTATAAAATCTAGGTGATAGATATGAGTGTTAAATATTGCAGGGGCAAAAAACAACCCTAAGTGAAGAGGTAAATGGTAACAGGGAAATCAAATTTCCTGGGATAATGGGAGCAAATGAAAAGATGAGGAAAAGAGAACATAAAAATAGCATTAAACAAATAAATTGGGGCAAAGGAATAGGAGTATACGAGGGAGTAATTTCAAACAGGCGGGTCAGATAAGGCCTCACTTAGAAGGTGGCGTTTGAGTAAACACATAGAGAAGAGAAGAGAGTGAGTCATATATCTGGAAGAGCATCCAGGCAGACAAAACGCAGAAGTCAGTATGGCTAAAGCAGAGTGGGTGAGATGAAGAGTCATAGAAATCAAGTAAGCAGAGGAAAACAGGTGGCCAGATCACCTAGGGCCATGTACTGGAAAGACTTTTCCTTCAAAAGGAAACCGCTGGAGGATTTGGGGCCAAGAAGTGGTCTGACAACCTTTTAAAAAGCCTCCTCTAAATGCTATGCTAAATATAAGACCTCATTGTTTTTTCTCAACCAGGATTCTAAGGAAGGAATTAAGCCATAATGCACTGTGGTAGTCATTTCACAATATATACATATGTCAAATCATTATGTTGTACACCTTAAATTAATACAGTGTTACCTGTCAATTACACCCCAGTAAAACTGGAGAGGGACCTAACAGCTTAAGTATTCCTTTGAATGTAATGCATTAACTACTCTTTCATACATCAAGAATAATACTAGTTATGCATCATCCTTGAGAGAATTGAGAAAACAGTCATTCAAATCCTTTTCTGTGTTCTGGGATCAAATTCAGAATGCTGCCTGAGAACAGCTGCATCTGAGAGGTTAAGACTGGAAGCAAGAAAAGAAATTGTAGCAATCCAGCAAGAAGTAGTGGTAGCTTACACTAAGGTGGTAGCAGTGGACATGGAGAGAAGCGATCAGAGCCTAGATATACTTGAACATACACTAAAGCCGAATCTGCCAATGGATCTGATACACGTGTATTGAACAAGAAAGAGAAGTAAAGGACAGCTCAAGGGTTTTGGCATGATCAAATGGAAAGATGGCATTGTCATTAACTGAGATGGGGAAGGCTGAGAAAATCAGAAGATAAATTTTGGATATGTTATGTAAAACTGCCTTTCGGACAGCCAAGAGGTGCTACAGACAACTAGAGACTGAGGGAAAGTCTAGTTTGAAGTTGATATTTAATTTTGGGAGTTGTCAGATGGTATTTATAGCCAGGACAGGACACTGGAGACAGAAAGAAAACCCTGGGAAGTAGTGGGAAAATAGGAAAGTAGAGTTTCCTGGAGATGACATGATAAAATGTACCAAAAATTGGTTCAACAGAGCCACATGCTTATACAATGATGGGAAAAATACAGTAGAGATTACGGGTAAAACCATAATCCAGAATAGAAAGGAAAGAGTTAATGTTACCCCATCTTGAGTAGGTAAGAGGAGATGGATCTAGTACACAGATGCAGGATTTTGCTTTTGCTAAGAATCTGGAAAGTATGTCCATGGTAATAAGAGAGAAAGCAGAATATGTGGACAAACTTGCGAGTGGGTCAGGAGATGTGATAGTAGCAGCTTGCAGAATTTATCTTCTAATTGTTCATAATAGCAGTGTTTGTTTTTGGCTTTTGTTTTTTGGGGAAGAGGCAATTAGGCTTATTTACTTATATTTAGAGGAGGTACTGGGGATTGAACCCAGGACCTTGTGTATGCTATAAGCAGCGCTCTACCACTTGAGCTATATCCTTCCCCAGCAATGTTTATTATAATACACACACACACACACACACACACACACAAAAGTGGAAACAATACGTGTCCATCAACAGAAGTAGATTAACGCCATTAGATTCTCAGATGTTCATTTTATCATTCCTTATATGCATGTCATTCTTTAATATGCATCAAATAATACATGTAGTAACAATTTATGTAGTTCTATTCTGCATAGGGCACTGGAATAGAGGGGTGGTAAAAGGAGACTTGCATTATATCTATATTATTTTAACTAAATATTTATACATTCTTTACAAAGAAAATGATATATTGCTTGCATAATATTTTTGGATACCTAAGTTTTCTGGGTAGATGGCATTACAGGTCATTTTCTTCAGTTTCTTGGTATGCTATACATTTAGGTCAGTGTCTAAACACATTCATGACTGGAAAAATAAATTTTCAATACCATATATAAAATATTATAAGTATGTATGTGAAAAAACACTGAAAGAATATGTCATAATGGTTACATGCAGTGGAGGGTAATACGGGTTTCTTCCCCCCTTCTATTTTCTTATAGTGCCTTTAATTTTCCAGAAGGAGTAGGATGAGCAATCAGCATATATTGATTACATTTGGGAATAATTTTAAAAAAGAAAAAACTCCTGGAGCCTTCAGTTTTCCACTTCTTTTTGGGTATCCTCAGTACCCAAAATTCAATTTTGTTTTTAACTCAATTCTAATCTCTGAATAAGTGATCGCTTGATTTCTTCACAATGTCACTGGCAAACACTTCACTTTCAGGTATTACATACTAAATAGGTGACCCTGGGTTAAACATATGACATGAATTTCATTTACAGTCTTGGGTAACTACTCCTGCCTTAGCCCCTTTTCGCTATCGGCAGGTTGCCTACTGTTCCCCTGGAACTGACCTTAAGCTAGCTGGGTAGTATTTCAAGAGCTGTCATTTCACAAACCAGCAGGTTTTAAATGGTCAGGTCTGTTCTCTGTCTAAAAGTGTAGATATCAAGCATTTATGCAACCCTATCAGGGAGATGGCCTAAAAGGAGCCGAGTCTCCTGCCAGTTCAGTGGCCCCTCCACATGAGGTCTCCTCAGTTCCTGGGACTTCTCTTTCCCCACCCCATCTCAGCCTCTGGCCCTTCTCTGAGCACTAGTGCTCCAGTTTCCAGGTGAATGGATTTCTTGTATTCATCAAGCACTGATTCTCATATTGGGGTCAACTCTGCTCTGCAGGCTTTCCTGCCTCATTCTCCCCAGAGTGGATTTCCCTTGGGTCCCTCTCATTGGCCTGCTTTGCTAATTTCTGAACTTGACCTCAGAGAGCCAGTATCAGAGGCCTCTTACTCCACAACCTCCTCCTGCTTCCTCCAGGCACTTCTCGGTATCCCCGTTAAGTTTTCTGCAGAGGCCCGTCTTCTTCTAGCATCAAAGCTTACTATGTCCTTGGTACATAACCTACTACTCAACAATGGTTTCTGTCCACCCACCTCGTCTGCAGGGACCAATCCTAGCAGATATAATGTACCAACACCGTGGACTGTATTTCTGATGGTACCTACTAAAGTTCCTCCTAAAACACTTAACGAAAGCTGGAAAATGTATGGCAGACTTTCCACCTAGAATTTCTAAGGAAACTGAAGCCAAGGATTCCTCAAATCAAATGATCTAAAATTCAAATGGAATATGGGGAGAGAGGTATTAGTGAGGGAAAATCAACATATATTCAGCAACTACTATGTGACAGTTACCCACATAAGCTATTTAATCCTTGCCACAACTCAATGAATTAAGAATTACCATTACAGGTAAAGAATCTGACACTCAGAAAGGTTCAATAACTTTCTCAAAGTAGCTAGCAATGGATAGAAAATGTTTTGAACTCAGGTCTTTCTGATTTTAAAGTTTTAATTCCTTACCTAACTATATAAATAAAACTCAGATTCGTTCATTTATTTTTGCTAATTAAAAAGCACACTTCTAAGGTTATGAAAACCAAGAAAAGGTAATCACAGAGTATTAGGATGTATGAGTTTTTTGTTTGTTCTGTTTTGTTTTTTATACCACTAAGCAGATTTTGTAACAAGGCACCATGTATTGAGTTTGGAGGGCATTTTGTTCAGTTACAGGTTACAAGCAATTGGGAAATCACTGTCACAGTTTGAATCCCAAATTCTGAAGGCCGAGCACAATAAAACTACCACTCTAGAGAATCCTTTCGGGTCACTAACAGCCAAAGAAAGATAACCCAAGTACAGTTGCACTGTCAAGTTATGTAAAGGTGACTTTGTCTAAAGAAAATTTAGCATCATACAAATTCGGTTGGAACTTTAAAAAAATTCTGGTAACTTTTAAAATCTCAGTTAAATAACAATGAAATATTCATGGGATATCATATTCTGTCCACCTGATTCCTAAGAAAAAAGTTAAAAAAAATCAAGTGTAGATAAAGGTATGAAAAATGTGATTTATTACCAATTATTTGTAATAGTCTAAATGAGTATATTCGATTTGGAAGTTTAGTTGTCATTAAGTACAATAATTTAAAATATATATATTTTAAAATATTGTCACATAAAATAATTCTGGTAACTTTAAAATGTTGCTAGGAACCTCACATCCCCTAAAAATTATAACATAACTAAAAAACCTTGAAAGAGGTCATTTAAATTTCTCTCTCCCATCTACCCTGGATGAGTAACAGGTTTTTGGGAATGTTTATACAAAAAGGAATAAACAAATTATCTATCTATCTATCTATCTATCTATCTATCTATCTATCTACCTATGAATTCAACAAAGTTATGCCTTCCAACTCCACTGCTACTGTCAAATACCACCTAAAGCAGAAGTATTATTACACATTTGACAGAGACAGTCATCCACCACCCTCTCCTTTCAGGTGTTTCAATGACTCATCACCTTTCTGACCAGCTTATTTACTGCACCTCAGCCATCTCTTCCTTTAGTCTCCCCTTTAGTCAAATTAAGACTCCCCAGTTCTAAACCCACCTTCCTATCATGTTTGCTCACCATACAAATCCCACTATACCAGTTCTTAACCCTCATCACTTCATTCTCTCCCTTTGTTAGGCCCTATCTTTTTTCCTCCTGCTTTATCCAGCTTAAGTTCCATGGTCCATCATATCAAGCCCCTAAAGGCCCATGTGTCTTGTCCTTTCATCACGTATGCAAGAAAATGCCCTATCCCTGAATGAATCCAACTATGTACCTTCTCTGTGTTTACATTTAGGCTGATATGCATGGCTGGAGAAAAAAATCCCCACAGATATACTGAACCTCTAAAAATTGTACATGTAAAAAGTCTACAGCATCAACTAAGTCTTCAACACCACCCAGCAATTCTCTTTTCACTAGTCAGCCTACACGACTACCTTAAATCTTCTCCATTATCCATTCACACATCTCATCTCCATATACTCTCTTCCTTACTCTCAGTATCTGATCTCTTTGTCTACTTCATTAAGAAAATAAAAACTAACAGACAGGAATTGCCTCAACTTCCCAACAACATTCAATTCTTCATTCATTCATTCAATATTTATTAAACACCACCAGATATCTGGGCTCTGGAACCAGATCACCTTGTCCTTTGGATAAATCACTTCACCTCTTTGTGTTTCACTTTATTCATTTCTAAATTGGAGATAAGAATAGTATCAACTTCACAGGATAGTTGTGAAAGTTAAAAGAGAAGTATATCTTGAGCATTTAGAATGATGCCTGACATAGAGTAAGCACGCTATAAATATTAGCCCTTACTACCACCACGATGACAACTACAGGGGCCAGGCACCTGATACATACAAATCTATACCCATTCTTTCCTTCTCCCCTTCTGTTACAACATAAAAAAATGTCTGTCTCCTTATCTAAGGCCAATACTTCCACTCTCTTTCTTTAACTAGGTTTAGGAGGGGCTAAAAACAAAATAAGTGCAGCCTAATGTGAGAAGACTCGAAAGGCAAAAGCAACCAGCCCAAGGTCATAAGGCTATTAAAATGTAGAGCTGGGCTTAGAAATCAAGTCTGACTCTGTAACTACACCATTCTGCCTTCCACATTCACATCAGATTTGACAGAAAGTTCTTTCTAAATACCTCAGCTCCTGCTACAGAAGTGAAGCTCAGATTTGACAAATGTGAACTTTCCCTAAAGTAAATATGGGCTTTTAAAGGCCTGAAACTACAAGTATGCATAAAAGACTCTAAATTATGGAAGAGGGAGTACTAAATTCTGAAGGTGGTCAGAGAAGGCTTGACAGCCCCTGGGATGCCAAGGGGAATACTGTGAACAGAAGTATGCAGAAAATCCCTGGCCGAGAGTTAACAAGGGGCAGGGAATGCCTTGATGGTGAGAAAAAGTTAGAGCTGCTACCAGCAGGAAATCTCCTGGACATGACAAAATCTGTTTAATAAAAAAGGAGAACATATTAAAACTATTTGGCATGTGGGCCTGAATCAAACGGTACAGCATGAAAGTCTGGAGATCACCTGAGGACTAAAAGCAGCGTCCCTTCAAGTAGGGAGTTAGAGTTCCAACAGCTGTCAAGGAATCCCGATCCTTCAAATACTATTAAAGAGGTAATATAAAAGAACTTTAAGGAGTAACTGTGGAGGTGGCAGATAAGAGATTTCACTATGTTCAGAACACCTGGAATCACTTAAGAGACATCTGTTATCATCTGGGAATCAGAGATTAGAGCGCGGGATCACTGGTTTAGGTCAATTCAGAGTAGTATTTCCATTTCTCCGTAGCAACTGTTCACACGAGTAGGGCTTACGGGACTTTGGGCTTTTCATCACAGCTTCACACAAACTCCTTATTAAGGCATTTAAAATGATATAGTTCTCCCACAAATCAAGGAAAATACAATGAATAAATTTTAAAATAAAGAGGAGTGAGAATATAAAAAAACTAGACTATCTTGAACATCACAATATGCCAATAATTCTTATATACAGTATGCTTAAATCTCACAACAAGAGAGGATAATAATTAGTTAATGAATAATGTTACTATCTTTAAATTGACATTCAGAACGAAATATCTTGCCCAGGGACATATAGTTCATAAAAGATGAGCTGAGATTTGACTCTTGATCTATCTGACTTTGCCACTATACATTTTCATATAGGGAGAGGAGGAAAAAGAAACTCACAAAATGATGTCCCTTCATAAAGCTAGACCAATGGCTTATACACAAAAGCCATCTAAAGCTGGAATTTACTTTTAAAATTACTTAAAAATTAGTGTCTTTAATTAGAAACATAACCTATAGGTATGTAAGAATTGATCAAGTAAAGGAAAGACAATGAAGTGGAATTTTATGCTGGAGACTGAACAGCTGGCTGGATCAGCCTGGATGGCAGTGACCAGCACTCACCCTCAGCACTGTTTCATTAGCTCCAAAAAGTCATTCTGGTGGGCTGGGGCTGGTGTTCTTTTCCATATGATGCTTCAGTCATAGAGACCAGCCCCAGCGGTGGGGGAGGTCAAGAAAGTGTGCAGGTGGCTCCATCTAGGCCACCTCATCCCCTACCAGGTTGGACTGTCTCAGGGCCAGCAGTACCTTAGGAGAGCGCCATAAGTGCTCTGGCATGAGAAAAGCAGCACACTGCATGCACCTTCACATCCCTGTTCACCTCCAGAATCATGAACCAATGGGCAGAACTGGGGAGAACAGATCAATGGATTCCATTCTAGGCTCTCTCTTCATAATTAGAGTCCACAGGTTGGTTGCCAGGAGCAAACATTTCTCAATAACAGATTTCACTGACTTCTTAAAAATTATTTTTTCACTGACGTCCAGTATTTGTTTTGTTCATAACTTAACTTTTCTGGAGTTGCAACACTGTTGCAAAAAGTAACTCTGTGGTTTAGAGGCCCTGGGTTGGTGGCATGAGGTTCTAAAATTCACTCATACGACAACTGCCTTGGTCAGAAGATCCTATCAGAGACTAAGCTGCCTGAAGGCAGAAAGCACAGCTCCTCCCTTCTTCATTCACCCACCTAATAACTTTCTTCCTTCCCCTACAGAAATGCTTGACCAAACGAGGTGCTCAATACATGCTTGGTTAGTGGGTAAGCAGAATTCTTTAGCAAAGTACCTACAGTTGGCTTTCAGAGGTTAAGCAGCATATCTCTGGATTTAAACCAAGCTGAATATAACCTAAGATAGCCAGATTCCAGGGCCATCTCAAGGAGCTCTGGGAAATTAATCCTCCAGCACAGGATCTTAAAGCCACAACAAATGTCCCTTAAGAGCATGACTTGCACTGCCCTGGCCTACTCCAGGGAGCAGCCTCTTTTAGGATACATGTGATTTTGGTCACTACCAAAGGCACAGCAGAGAAAAACAATTTTCACCTACTCCCTTAACAAAGACACTGTAAGAAATTCTAGAGAGTGGAGAAAGGCACAGCATAAGAACAAGGGAAATTACTTCTCCTGCAATCATTGTTTTTCAGTTAGCATCTTCACAGATCACTACTTGTGGGTCAAATTAGATCTGATCTAGTAGAGAGTGGACCCATGGACAACACTTACCTTCAAAGAGGAAAGAACACTTACGATGCCCATTTGCTTTTAAAGGTTCCCATACAGTAACAGTATTAAGCTCTCATTTTCAGCATTAGCCGAAAGAGTGTTCAAAGCCTTAAAAGGGAGAAGGTGGGGGAACGAAGGGAGCCTGCCGAGGCATCACAGCTGTCTTGAAAGCTGGAAGACCGCTGTAGTCACAGTCCATCAGTTTCATGCCTGTGGTTTCCTTTCATTCTCAGAGTCAATTTAAATTACTAATAATCAGGAAACCTACATGACAAGACATCTATTAAAGACAACTACTAATAAAATCAAAACTAAATATCAAATCGGATCATGGTACGGCTGGCTCCTGGGTTATAATTTAAGCCTGCATGAAGTGCAAGCTAATGCAGTGGAGGCACTGCTCCGAAGAACAAAATTAATTGCCTTTGTGAGTTCTCCCAACTCACAAAACTCCTTCAGGGAAGTTACTGCTTTGTTAACAAACAGTAGCCACTTAAAATCCCAGATGCTGTTAGTATCACATACATTCTTGGTGGGACAGGAATAAATTTTGGTGTGAGCTTCTTAATAAACTATGGAAACATTTTTAAATGGGGGCCACTTTACCATAAGCACATAAACCATAAATACAAATACATAATCTAGTTTTTAAGTCTGATACAACTAACTCTGACTTGATGAGTGAATGTGGCTACTTTTTATTTTGCTTTTCCTTTTGCCTGACAAAGTTACTATATAAAATAAATTGAGAGAGAGTAAATATATAATCACATTACAGCCCAAGAAGCTTGGCAGTGCTCGGGTGGCATTATATATAAAATTTAATTGACTCACCACCAGATTAGTCAGGTAAGCCAGATACTACTCTCAAGCTCTAATCAAATAACCTTGGACACATAACACCTTCTCTGGACCTCGCTGGGAAACTAAGGGACTAAAGTGTGGCTGCAAATGTCATGAGAGTAAAAGATTTTCTTGATCACCTCTGTAGTCCCAAAACTCATTTGTTGAAAAAATGAATAGTGTCCATACCAGGGGTCGAGTCCTGACTACAAGTTGTATAGTGTAACTCATAGTGAATTAACTTACAGTTAATCCCTATAGCAACACTGTGAAGAGAAATGACTATCCCCATATTCTTAGATAAAGAAATGAAGTTCAAAAAGGAGGTTAGCTGTGCAAGGTCACACAGCTACTGAGCAGAGTGAGGATTTGAACAGAGGTTGGTTTAACACCAAAACCTAACCTCTTATTTTTTTTCCACTAAGAGAAAAATAAGTATTTCTGTGAAACTGAATTATTTTACCTACACCACACTTGTCCCAAATCATTCCAGTCCATTCAAAAAAACAGGATATACCCCATTTTTAATTCCTAAAGCCTATTTTAATTTAGGGCTTTTCCACCTTGTTCACATTTATGGAACTGCAAATAACCTAGTGGAAGGGCAGGAGCCCTTCACAGTTGCCCAAAGATTGCTCTTTGGCGACTTCATTTCCTCCCGCTTTTGTGAGAGTGCATAGCTTGTTTCCTACCATTCTAATCCATCGCTGAGATGCCAGACAGTGTGCTGCTGGAATGGCTCAATCTCTCTAGCATGCATGGTCCAAATTTTTGCAGAGCAGCTACAAAAGCAATTTTGGAAACATACCCTTAACAACCCTCCCATCTGGTTTTCACACCGGCTCCTTCCTCCATAAGGCCACAGAAGTCACAGGCAGCTCCTGTTTTCTGGGAAACTAGCTGTCTTTTCATCTTGCTGGGTGTACGCTATGTCTGTCTGTCAGCAAATTGGGAAATGGCCTCCATCCTGACAGATATATTTTGAAAAACCTTAAAAGCACATACACTAATGTAAAGGAAAAAAAGGAAATTTTTCTGTTTTTGGAATCTGGCTATTTGCTCTTTACAGCTTATGTGTCAAGGGAATGGGATTTCCCAGGTAGATGTACTAATGTAAAATGCATTAGTGTTAAGGTGGGGGCTCCCAATCCACCCAGGGCCAAAGGGTTAATACAAAATGACAGAATTTAATGACTGCTATTATGGTTGCCAGGCAACCAAGAGAAGGTGTGCCATAAAGGCCTAATTAATGAATGAGGTAGCAAGAGTTTCTGTTAACTTGGTAAGCAGTTCACAGTTCACCATTGGTTGGCTTTGCCCAGATGGTAATACTCTTAAGCTTTCTTAGCTCCACGGAGCAGCAGCAAAATAATGTGATTATAGTTGCAGCTCTGGCTAAAGTTCTGACATCCTTTCCATACTCAGTGCAACTTCTCAAGTCAGTTGAAACAAGAGTCTCCTACAAAGATTCCTATCAGGGATTATATGCTTGCATTTGATTCCTCATACATTCCAGGTCCAGAGGAATACTGGGATGATTATTTTCTGAGAGCTCTTTTGCTGCAGTACCATTAAGAGTAATCAAAATTAGGGGCTGAAACTGAATTGCCATTGGAATTAGAAGCTTTGATGGGAAAACGTTCTTTTCAAAGGAAAGCCCAGAGGATAGTAACAAAGGACAACAATGGGAATGTCCACAGCTTGCCAAGGGCCTGGGTTAGTGCTTTACGTTCATTATCTCTAGTGTTCACAGCCCTGTAAGGTAGGAATCACCACTCTCACTTTAAGCCAAGGCTCTGAGAGACCTTGCTCAGCATCACACACACTGCTAGAATATGACTGGGCTGGGATTCAAACCCCGTCCTGACCCACAAGCCCACTCTCTCCACAGCGTACTATGCTGCCGGGGCTGTGGATGACATCGTGATGACAACTGCCCTCCAGAGAGCACTCGTTAAGTGTCAAACACAGAGCTAGTACTTAACATCTATTATTTTATTTGATCTTCATCCTTACAACAACTGAGAGTCTGCTGGAATTATTCATCTCCATTTTAAAGAGAAGGAAAATGAAGCCCAGTTAGGCATCTGCCCAAAGTCACAGATCTGGTAAATGAGGAAGCCAACACTTGAACTTAAGTCTGCAGGTTCAAAGCCGCCCTCCTCTCACCTTGCCACACCACCTCCACTCTTATTTAAGGGCTGGTTCTAATTTCCATCCTGAAAATGGACAATATATTCAATTACTCTGTTCCCTCCATGACATGATCATTAATTAAATATGTAAACTTTTCTTTAAAGAGTGTACCTTCTACACCAGAATGCAGCTCAAAATCACCGCCTATTCAAATAGGGGAAGGTCCCTGAGAGCAGGTGTAATGGATTGGCAAGAGAGGACAAAAGGTTTTCTTCCCTCCAGCCCTCAGCTAAGTCTTGAAGAAAATAGAGAAAACAAGAGGGGCTGGGCGCACAAAAGAGGCAGCAGTCTCAGATGGCCTGAGCTCCAAGGGGAAATACTCCTAATTCTTTAAGGGAGGAAGGTCTGCACATGCTGAGGGGCCAAAGGGGGGGCCCCAAGTCAACAAGGTAAGAAGGGGAGGAAGAAAAATTGGTCTGAGACCAGCTAAAGTGCTCTCATTAATGGGCCTGCAACTTCAGATGTCATCAAAGTAGAGGACCCAGCTCAGTCTAGCAAAAGATCAGAAGAAATGCCCCTCCATCTTTTCAATCATCAAAATACAGTCTTTTTACTAGGCCCTGCAACTAGTATGAACATTCATTTTTCTAGCTATCAGGGCTGTTTAAAATACATTCAAACCTTTTCAGACTAATCTTGGCAGTTAAATTCATCTTTTTTTTTTTTTTAAATGTTTGGTCCATGATTATTTAAAACTTAAAACTGACTCTTGCTTGTCTATGGCAAGTTTTAAAATCTGAGACTGGCTTCATGCTGCCGCCCAGTACTGTGTGGACTGCCTCAGTCCTGTGTTTGTGAGTGTACACTTGGGGAAGACAGACAACACTAGTTTAAGCAAAATAAAATCAGAAGATTAGATGAACCACCTTTGCCCAAAAGAAATGGCAATCATTCATTCATTCAAAGACATCCTATGAGCATTTAAAAGGCAAATGCTAGGGATTTAAGCACAAAAAGCAAGTCTTTTTGATTATAAGCCTTCGAGACTGAGATGATAAATGATACTCCTCCAGCACCTCAACTCCTCCCCTCCTTCTCTGCCCTAATGCAGGCCTCAAAGCTCCCCTCCTGACCTATAACTGATTCTTTTACAATAGAGCCAAATTTCCAACACACAAATCTGCTTATGCCATCCCTTAAGATTCTCCAGGTCACTCTTCATGGACTGCAGGTTCAAGTCCAAAAGCCACACATGGAACGTGAGGTTCTTGCTGTCTGGTCCTCCCCACCTAGGGCCACTCTGCTGCAGGCACATTGAATGACTTGCCACTCTGCAGTAGCACTGTGCTCCCTTGGTTCTGGGCCTTAGTCTGCTCTTTGTAATCCTTGTTCCTACCCCAACCCCCCACCTACGTGGGTAACACTCTCACTTGCCCTTTACACGTCCTATCACTTCCTGATTTCACCAAGTTAAGTGAGCTACCTTCCCTGGGGCCTTGCTGTTTTATACACTTCTGACACTGAAATTGCGGCTTTCCATCCTCTCCCACAAGAACACCTCATCTCTGCATGCATTGCCTGGTTCATAGTGAAATGCAGTGAATGGTTATTGAATGAATGTTTATTGAGTGAATGGGCTGTAACTAATGATATATATATGCATATATAATGATATCATACTATCAATTATATATAACAATAATATACTACTCTAGTTTGATCTTTGCTTGCTGCCCAGATTGTGAAAAAAGAAAATCCCAAATTTTCTTTCCTTCTTTCTTCTTCTCAAAGGCCTTGATCTAATCTAACCTTTATAGTTTTAGTGTTTGGTGCTCACTCCCATTTCTAAAGCCAATTGAGATGCTTCAATTAACCTGCATTTCTCTTCCTTACCCAGTTGGGAAACTGAGAGCTACAATATAAAACAAGCAATATAAAACAAGCACCACTCATCAGAAGAGAGGGAGGATCCAGGAGATCACACACGTGGAACATCTAATCAACTTCTGAAACCACACATACCTAAACTTTCCTAATGAGACTTTAGTATGAATTTCATCCTTTAGCGGTACTGAAAAATAAACACTGCCTTCTCAATGCTGGTTCCAGGCCAAATCAGTCCTCAGCTTTGGCACTGAAAGTTCACCACCTGGAGTGAGGGGGAGGAGAGGGGAGGAGAAGAGAGAAAGGGAAGAGAAGCAGAGGACCATAAAATTGCAAAAATATCCATTGAGCACACTTGAGAAGAAAAGACTGGTTGATTTAAAATGAAAGCTAGGATGCAGACAGGAGGTGGCAGCATGGAATTGAGGTCTGAGTATCAAAATGCCTGGCTAGGCCTCCCCAGCCTTTTCTTCAAGGCTGTGCCACTGAAGCCAGACCATGACCTCTCTGAGCACAGGTCTGTCCCCTAAAAAAAGGAGGAGCAACTCACTTTTCTTAGTCTAAAGGATATTCAAAGAATAAAAAGACTAAGATGGTTAGCAATTCCTATAGGAATCAAGCTGTGAAAAATATAAATTATCCCCATGTGCTTTCATAGCTGATACAAAATTGTCAAAATCTGAACTTGCATTCTAATCTTGAGTAATATTCTAAATTGGTTTCTAAAGACTCAAAAACATGAAATTGGCTTTATTGTATACCATTTCAATCTGGCTGAAAAGCCATTAACAAATGCATTTAAGGAAAATTCTTAGCAAGGAGAAATTCAAAGGCAACTCTTAGTCATTTTGAAATCTCAGTTTCACTGAGTTCTAAGTTTATAGTAAAACATCCCTGCAATTGTAACGCCATTCAGAGCACAATGACACCAATTACTTATGCCCCAACCCTCACTAATTGTTGAAAGATTTCGTTATGGCTAAAAGTTTAGGAGTTGAATATAAACCTCTCTCATGACCCTCATAATATTTTTGCTCAAAACGTTTCAATATTAGTAGCATAACTGTGAGTTAAATGCTAAAATTCAGTGACATTCAGAGACAGAATTTACAAAGCCTTTTAAGACACTTAAAAGCTGAATGGCTCAGGTCTTTGATGTGACTGAATGCTTTGCAAACCAACTTGAGAAAAGTTTCCTTCTCTCCAGTATGCAAAGGCAGCTGCCCATGACTACAGGTTCTAGAGTGTGATTTGGAAGCATTTTCGCATCACATTCCTCATAATTCAAACCCTGGTTTGTGTCTGTTTTTATAGGTCATTGTTGGCCAGATGGAAAATATTAAGGAAGAGATATTGCAACAAAACCAGAGGCTGCGGTACACAGTTGCAGGGCCCCAGTTAACCACAAGCAGATCTGCAGGCGGGCTCCGCTCAGCTACAAGAAGTGCTCTGGCGCATCCTCTCTGCCCAGCAGCAGGAGGGCCCCAGGCCAGCTGAGAGCAGACACTGTGCCAAACAGACTGTGCGAGTCTCACTGCTCGGATGCTTCCAGAGAAAGAGGGAGAATCGATGGGCTCCTTTGTAAACAACTTCTTGTGCTTTCAGGCCGTGACTGACTTCAAAGGTGGTATAACTTAATCCTGTCGCAAATTATGCCATGGAAATCTTGAGGCAGTTTTCTTCCTGAGGAAATAAATGCCTATGTGGTCGCGTATACACTGAATTCTAACAGGTAAAACAGCAAAGGACAAAAGGAAAACATGCGCAGCTTTTAGCAAGGACGAAAAACTGCACAGCCAAATATAATTTCTACTCACTGTTTAAACCCATTTTCAGTAAAATCTTGCTGGATCTTGCAAATACAGACTTTAAATATCAGTGTTTGGGTTGCACCATGACATTTCTTCACATGTCCATCTCCATTAACAGGCCCCGGCGCAAAGTACCAACTCACCCTCAAGTATTTGTGGGAAAAAAGTTTTAATTGCTAATAATGACTAAACTTGCAAGATTTAGTCTTCAAGAGACATTTTTCTGAAGTCTTTGTATGTATTAAATTTCTGGAAAAAGTCATTTCACCAAGAAAAGCTCTCATTTAGAAATGATGTAAGGCAGGTGTTAATATCATTATTCCCTTTACACAAAGGCCTTGGATAACTCAATAATAACTTGCCTAAGATTTAATCTAAGTCTGACTACAAAATCCAGATTCTTCTACTACTCCATGTGGCCTCTCTACATCATTTGAACGAACTTTAGCCATTCCAAGCATGGCTTATTTCCAAAACGCACTGGACCATGAAGCCCTTGAGGACAGGGCTGGGGCTTTATTCATAGCTGAATCCTCGGCACCCAGCACAGAGCATGAAAGGATGAAAAGAATGAATGAAGGGTAATAGAAGGAAGAGCCTCAGGCTTTTACCAGTCGCTCACATGCAAGCACCCAAGAAAGGCAGCGTCGAATTATTGTCCAAGTGTCATAGGAGAGACAATAGCACTTGGGTGGTTTTGATAACTGCGGGGAAAAAAAAATAGTGCATAAAGAAAAGGTCCTGAGTATGGATTTTTAACCTAAGGTCCAGAGACCAGGGAAGGGGTTCTGTGACAACTCTTAATGTCTATAAAACTTTATGAGGACATACAAAAACATTTTATTGAAGACAGTTCCTGGCAGCAGGTTTTCAAAGGATTCTTATCACTCAAAAAAGCTAGACCTTTGAAGCAAGAAAACTGGAGAAGACCCTCCTTGAGAGCAAAGTGGGAAAGAACAGGAACTCTGGTGGTCAAGGGCCTGTGTTCAAGTCATGCCCTCTGAGCAGCCACTGAACCTTCGTCAGATCACAATCACTCTGAAGCTCAGTGTTGTCATCTTTAATTTACACAGTTGTCACAAGAATTAAGTGGGATGATGGATATACTATGCATGATACCTTCCTTCTACCTGGCTGCACCCCAAGTGTGTATAGTACACAACAATAACACATGAGCAGATGGTACAGAACCGCTGAAGGGAATATAACGAAGGTAACAACTTCTGTTTTCTTCCCTGAAACTGTTTTCTTGTTTAGTTGTCAAAGAGTAAAAACCTAGATGACCTCTTTTTTCCATAGTGTTTACTACAAAGCCTCATTTTTATCAAACTAAAAGTTAATATCCACACTTTAAACTAGACTTTCTGAAGTAAAAGAAGTTGAATTGTAGTCTCATATGCAAAGCATAACAAAAGAAATTCTAAAATGCCTGTGACACCTGATGAAAGAAGGAAACATGGACTCTGTCTCAAAACTAACCCACCTGTACAGAGAACACTTTTCAGATCCTCCCAGGTATATCCTTTGAAGCTGTCTGCTTTGACATCATAATTACAAAATGGTTCAGGGGCTATAAGATCACAAGCAGATGAAGACTCAAAGAAGAAACATCAAGAAACAATCTTTTACTTGCTAAAGATCTTAAATGACAGTAAAATATCTTCAGAAAAACAAAGACTATAAATTAGTGTGAAAGTAAAGAAAAATTAGTATTTAATTTTTTCATTGTATCATTTACATTAGCAACAACAAAAGGAAAGAAACATATAAAACATATAGGCATAAATCTAATAAAACATTGTAGGACTTGTACACTGAAAACCACAAATTATGGAAGAAAGAAATTTTAGAAGTCCTAAATAGAGAGATATACTGTGTTTGTGGAATGAAAGGCTTAAAAATTTTGTTAAAACGTCAACTTTACACAAGATGATTTATATATTTAACCTAGTATTAATGCAAATACCAGCAGGATTTTCTCTAGGTATCAAAAGCCAAGGAACTAGAAGCAAATTATACGTAGTAAGGCAAAAGCACTAGAATAGCAAACACAATTTTGGAAAGAACACAGCTGGGAAGACTCACATTGATTTCAAAAGTTACTATAAAGCTAAAGTAATCAAGACAGTATGGTATTCCTACAAACATTAACATTAACAAGATAGAGTTCAGAAAGACTCTACAAATACAATCAATCTTTGACAAAGATGCAAAGGCAATCCAATGGAGAAAAGATGGACTTTTCAATAAATGGTGCTGAAACAAATAGACATCTATATGCAAAGGAAAAAAATCTCAACCTCATGCCTTGAAAAAAATTAACTCAAAATACATCATAGACCTAAGTATAAATATAAAACTATAAGAGGGGAGAGCATAGCTCAGTGGTAGAGCGCATGCTTAGCATGCACAAGGTCCTGGGTTCAATCTTGAGTACCTCCATTGAAAACAAATAAATAAACCTAAGTAACTCCCCCCACCAAAAATAAACAACAAAAACAAAAACAAAAAAATACAACTATAAACTTTCCAAAAAGAAAAATAGAAGAAAATCTTATAGCCTTAATTTAGGCAATAGTTCCTACATGACACCTAACGCATGATCCATAAAAGAAAAGATTGATGTGTTAGACTTTATCAAAATTAAAACCTTTGACTAGACAAGCCACAGACTGGAAGAAAATATCTGCAAATCACATATCTGACAAAAGATTTTAAAAACTTAAAAACTCTTAAAATTCAACAATAAAGAAACTAACAACCCCCCTTTTTTTTAATGGGCAAAAGATATGAACAGACACTTTACCAAAGATGATACACAGATGGCAAATAAGCACATGAACAGATACTCAAAATCACTACTCATTAGGGAAATACAAATTAAAACCACAATGGATCCCACTAAAGCCTAACAAAATAGCTAAAATAAGAAAATAGTGACAATACCAAATCCTAGTGAAGATTAGGAGCAACTGGAACTCTCAAACACTGCTGGTAGAAATGCAAAACGATACAGCCACTTCGAGGACCAGTTTGGCAGTTTCTGGTAAAATTGAACATACACTCAGAATACAACCTAGCAATCCCACTTCTAGGTACTTATCCAAGAGAAACAAAAACTCATGTTCCCACAAAAACCTTTACACAAATGTTTACAACAGTTTTATTCATAATTGTAAAAACTGGAACAACCAGTCCTTCAATGGTGAATGGATAAACTGTGGTTACATCCATACAATGCTATATCTACTCAAGAAAAAGGAATGAGTCACTGATACACACAAACATGGATGAAGCTTAAATGCATTTTGCTATATGAAAGAGCCAGTCTCCAAAAGACACACATTATATGATTACATTTTGTGGCATTTTATAAAAGACAAAACTCTAGGGATGGAGAACAGATTGGTCATTGTCAGGGCTTGGGAATAGGAAGAGGGTTTAACTACAAAGGGGCAGCAGCACAAGGGAATTTGTGGGAAGTTGGGAACTCTTGTATCTTGATTGCAGTAGGAGATACATGACTCTGCATTTGTCAAAACTCATAAAACTGTACATTTCAAGAAGTAAATTTTACATAAACTAAAAATGACAAAATAAGAATAAAAAGTCACAGTAGCTCTTATTTTTTAACAGGATTTAAACTCTTCTAATATGTACACTAATCTGATTGAATTTGTTTAGAAATGTAGTCTCTGGAATTAGAAGAATCCTGACACTTTTTAGTTGTATCACTTAGGCAAGGACCTTAATCTCTTCAAGCCTGTCTCTTCATCTGTAAAATGGGGACCATAGTGCCCTCTCCCAAGGTTATTAGGAGGACTAAAGGAGAGAATGCATGGAAAGCACTCAGCAAATTGTAAGCATTTAATAAATATGAGCTGTTATCTACTTTTATACATATTTTAGCAAGTTTTGTTTTGTTTTAGTTTTTAATTTTTTTATTGATTTATAATTATTTTACAATGTTGTGTCAAATTCCAGTGTAGAATACAATTTTTCAGTTATACATGAACATATATATATTCATTGTCACATTTTTTTCTCTGTGAACTACCATAAGATCTTGTGGCAGCAAGTTTTTTAAGTTATGGAAATAAACGATGTCACATTCACCCTCAAACCAGAACTTCTTTATGATTATAATGTGGTAAGATTATATTGTGATACCTGAAGCCAGTAGAAGTCAGAGAAAATTGTTTGTTGAAAATACACAGATGACTAATCATTTACATAGTCATCTAATATCCTGTGCTTTCCTTAGCAGGGTTCAATATTACAACTGATTGTTTATGTTTCTGCCTTGAGACCCTGGGCCATGTAAAGATGGGGAATGTGTGTGTCTTATACATTGCTGCAATCCCCAGTGCCTACAGTGGAATACCCAGCACCTACAGATACCCAATAAATGTTTCCTTAACCTAAGTCAGATCAGGTAGAAAGTATGTGACGGTGCGAGCACCTAAGAGTGCAGGGAATGTGGATCAGATGAGCTAAGTTCCAACACTGGTAATACAATGTTAATAATTAATATTACCCTAATAGTTAATAACTATTCTTTGAGCCTCCCTTTCTTTTTCTATAAAATAAAGATAACATTTCCCTTGCAGAGCTGTTGTGAAGGCTGAACGAGATCATGTATGTGAATATACATATCGAGCACTCAGTTCCCTAAACCTGATGGGCTTCTACTATAACAAATTTCCATCTCATTCTCTTATATTATTAACACATATCAGGAAAGGAAAGGGCTTGTGAACAAAGTTTGAGAAAATTTAAGAAAACAAGCCCTCTTAGGTCTGAAGTTGGTCACCAGGTAAAACTTGTACAGGGATCAACTTCTACAAAGAAGTATCATGTGTTATTATTTGATCCTCGCAATAATCCTTTGAAGACCTTATTATTGTCCTCATTACATAAATGGGGAAAGAAGTCTAGAAAAGTTAGGATATGTTCATGGAGATGTAGCTAGAAAAACAAGAGCTGGGACTTAAACCTTCTGAGTTCATATTCTGGGCTTTTTTCCCCAGAAGAATCAAGGAACAAATCAAAGGACATATCCATCTAAGGACTCAGTGACCTTTCCAATATTAGCCATTTGACAAAAATTAAAACACTCCAATATTTCTACTATGACCATTTCTAGATGCTCTAAACCTGTTCATCCAGGGAGGAATGTGCAGTTACACTCACAGAGCCCCTACTATTTACTAGGCACTCTGCTGATTGGCAAACACCATCTCAAACAACAACATTTGAGGTGGGGCCTTAATATCTAAGTTTCAGAGATGAAAGAAACCTTAGTTTCAAGAGGTTAGGTAACGTAACAAAGATCATACGCTGGCACGTGGGAAGCTGAGAAGCAAACCCAAACCTGTCTGACTCCAGAGCTCCTGCTTTTTCCTCTCTCTCCCACAGTGCTCACTGCCTCAAACTTTATGATGCTCCAAACTTTAAGAAGTCAGCTTCATGATTTCCTCTCATCACCCTCACTGCATACATAGCACTCAGAATTAGCTGAACTTCTATAAATTATCCTTTCAACATAGTGAGTGTTGAGGTAAATTTCCTTTTAGAGTTTTTTTACTATTAACCAAGATTTCTGAATTCCCAAACATCTACCTTTCAGAAAAATCACTGAAGACAGTTTAGACAGTAACTTCTCTACAAATAAACTCATGGCTGGACATGTAGTTCTGATGAGAAGTAAGATTCCTTATTATACATACCAATAGCAATTTTGTCTTTATTGAGGCTAAAAAACAAAGAAAAAAATGGAAGGGACATCCTCAGTAAGTGTTTGAGAACAGATGATCTGTAAGAGCTATACTGTGAGCTTGGATAGGCTAACATTATCATTTACCATTTTAAACAGGGAGAAAAATCCAGCATGCTACCCAAAGGCACACAGTCCATGTGTCTCGGAGTGGGGTCTAGATCCAATCTCTCCTAATCCAGTGGTTCTTCTCTTACTACCGCAGGGTCCAGGCTAGGTCATGCTATAATATTGCAAGGAAAAAGTCCCCTGTGCTGGGTCTTTGCTTTCAGCTGTTAGGGGAGAGCAGTAACAGTGTAGAGCACTGTCCTTTCTGTAGAGCTACTTTAAAGAATGAATGAGGTTTCATATTTAATGCTCCATCAAAAAGGGACAAAAATGCTAAGAATCAAATGCAATTTAAAAAAATTTTAAATACTTCCATGCATTGGCAAGACTGCACTAAAACTTCCAGAAATTCTCTGATCATGCATCTCAAACATATTGATGGGAATAAGGAGAGACTCATCCAAAAAATATGAATTACAGCAATAAAGCCTTAATGAGCTCACTGAAATTTAATAAGATGATCTGAATTTTTAAAAAAAAACCCACAGAAAATTTGAGTCTTAAGGGCCATTGACAACTTTATAGTCCAACTCCCTCATTTTACATACAAGGCTGATACAGGTCAGATACCTTGCCCAGTATCACCTGGCCTATCAGAAGTATATACAGAACTTGAACCCAAGTCCTAAAACTAATCTTTCTTATATACTACACTGCTGCTAATGAAGACTACCTTAATTAACTACCAGTGCTGTGAGGCTATTGATCATAAAGTTATAGAATGTCAATGTAATTTATTAGCATTTCTAAGACAGACAAAAATTTCATTAAAGCCAGTGAGGTGAGCTAAGGGAGGACAGTAGTTAATCCTGTCTGAGTTAGAACGATTATTATACTAGGTTAGAATTACTGTTGGTATCAATATGGAGAACATTGAAAAAATTTTGAATTTAACTGTGAATTGAACTCAGGCTTAAAAGGCAGCTCATTATATAATCGTGTAGTTCAATTTAAATTTACAAAGAAAACCTAGCTGTGTTAGTAAAAAATAAAATAAAATAAAATAACAGAAGCAAAGATTTTCATGTGCATCCCCTGATCTTTAAAATGGTATTATATGATAAAAGGATGCCCCCTCTCCCACTTCCAAGAGGAAAAGTTCAAACTCCATTTTCTTCAGGGTTCACAGCAGCCATTACAGCACTTCAAAGGGGGCAAACAATGGGTTGGTATAAATCATAAGCAATTCTCATCCTTTGGAAATATTTTGAAAACAATACTCTTAAAACAAATACACCTGAATTCCAACTGAGTAAATCGACTGCCATTTGGTAACTGTTATTGAAGGTTTGCCATTTATATTCCAAGCTATTATGTAACTAAAAAATACAAACACCCTTCTGGGAAATTTACATGAAAAAATTCTTTCCAAGATCATTTAAAGAGCCTACTAGTTTAATGGTCTTACCTGAGAAAAAGGATCAGAGATTGAAGTAGGAGGAACAATATTTAGAATGTAAAGCACTGACCATATTAACATTTATCCAGGGACTCGTAACTAGCATTTGTTAAAGAGGATTTTAAGATTGATAGCTAAAATGAAATTAAATTTAAAACATATTTAAACTAGTCTATATTCTTGTTTGTTACATACAGGGAATCTCAAAAACAGTCACCAGATACTTAAAACCCTAAACAATTGTTTGCTGATTCTCCTCTTACAAAGTAAAAACCTGAAGATAAATAATCATCACAAAGCCGCACATTGCTGACATCTGGGCCAGATTACATCAAACGCTGCCTTCCGGTTCAACACAAGAGAATAAAAAATTTTCTCCCAATTTAAACCTGTCCCTAGAGCCATAAAGAATGAAAAACTGCCGAGTCAACAGCTTCTGGGGGTTGTGCGTGCCTGTGTATGTGTTTGGGGGGTGGGGGGTGGGGGGAGATGATGATTTTGTCTGCTTGCTTGCTTTTCAGTTTTTACTTCATGCATTTTCAATACATCTGTATACTTTTCTCTCCCCCACCCTCTCATTCATTGGCTTTGTAATGCTCTGAAAACTTGCACTCCAAATTATTAATGGAACAAACCTCATATCCTAAAGTGCCAAAAGAATTGGCTACTGGTACAGAAACCATTTGAAGGACACCAGCAACTTTTGTTAAGGCTATTGTTTTATAGTTAAATGCCATTCAGAGCAACTTGAACTAGACTCTTCTACTATCAAAGAGAGTAATTCACTGGGTTGCCTGGGATTTGGCAGGCAGGCCATCCTAATATTTATCTGGGGACAACTTCCACCTTTGGCTAAAAAATACTAACACAGAGCTTGAAATTGATCAAAGTAAGGATAGTAAATACTATAGAAAAGACAATCTGGATTTGCTCTGGCCATTACTCAACCAGAATACTTTGTTATAACAAGTTCACAGGTATGTACACATGTAAAAGAAGCTAAAAATATTTAGTGTGGCTTTTAGCTAGAGTGACATAGCTAAACTGGAATAACATTCCAGCCCTCACCCCAATCTAGAAATGTTTTCAAAAATAATCTGAAGGACACAACCAGTTGTCTACTATACTCTCAAGAAATCTGTTCAATTGCTCTGATTTCAGTGTTGCTTTTCATTAGCAAAAGGTAGGAAAAGAAGGATTTCGTGGAATTTTCAGAGCTGACAAGTTTCAAATATTTACCTGATAGACACTGGAGCAGGGAGTGCAGAGAGGGAGTAAGGCCTAGCATGTGGGAGAGGGCGAAGAGAAAATAACAAGCAAACTTTGGGCTTTCTTCCGAAGCCTTGGGATTCCTTATTTTCTTATTAAGAATACATTTTAAAGCATTTATCTTTCCTAAGCTCTACAACTAAGTTCCTACTCTGAATGGGGGTAATCTTCAGATATAATAAAACCAGGGGAGAAAGCCAGACTTTAAAACATCTGGGAGTGACCAGTTGAGAAAAGAAATGTGGTAACCCACGGAAACATCTCAGTCTGGCTTAGATACGACTTGTAGCTGAAAGTTATCTCAGGTTTTCAGGTCCCACTCTTCTGAGATGATGAACTCATACTATCTTTTAATGAGAGGCTCATATCCGCCTTTGATGTGTGAAGGACACTCCCAGCTGGAGGAGAGCACAAAAAAGATCTAAAATATTTGCTTCAGCTGCAAAGAGCTATTAATGAAAGTTTAGAAAATGAGGTAGCATTAGGGGGAAAATCTTTAGAAAAAAGATGACATACTCTCATCTTATGAACTGTTAGGGGAAAATATTCCCTTAAAATAAAATCTGATGAATAATCTTCACTCTTCTACACCCTCCTCTGCCTTGTCCAGAACACATTCTTAATCCCCTTGTATGTAGGAGACAGAAAAAGGGCTTCATATAATTTGCTATTTACACAAAACACCAAGGGTGAGACTCACATGATAAATACAGAGGTTATGAAACCCAATGGATTCATCAGCTCAAATAGGGGAGAGTTTCTTCTAAAACAACCTTTAAGTGTGTCTAAGTATGGGGGCACCTAGAGTGAAATCCTGCGTAAAAGGGAACTTAACACAAGTTCAAAGATTTCTATGTAATTCTCTGTACTGCTTAATGTTCTGAAATTACTATCATCTTCTTAGTTAACTAAAAACAAGAAAAACAGAATCTGGCTTTCTTAATCATTTACTTATCTAAATGTATTTTTTAACAAGCTAATCTACTCTTAGTATAGTGCACAGGTACAGAAAACAACCATAATTTCCATAGGCTAGTAAAGATTTTCTGTTTAGAGTTTGGGACACTTTCAATCACCCTTAGCTAGTCTGCAGGGTAACTATATTCCCTGAATGAACAGGGAGAGTCTTAGAGTCAGCAAAGTATTTGAGATCTTTTCTTACGATTCCCTTTGATAGAGAGTAGGAGAGAAAGACATAATTAAAATAAGTAAGTTCCTTTCTGAAAAAAAAAAATTCTGCGTCTAACTCTTAAATCAGGTGTTTCATATAACATCTTTACCTATATGTTAACCAGTTTATAAAGTAGGTCTCATTATCTTTATCTTTATAAATGTGGGACAGAAAAGTCAAATGATTTGATTTGTCACATGGCTAATAAGTCAGAATTTGAATCTAGTTCTGACTAAATTTAAAAGCCTCACTTTAGAACTTTAGGTTAGTAAACATTGGGGCATCATCAACCTCCTGTGGCAGGAATAAACACTCTAAGGTAAGGGTGTTGAGGAAGGATATTATTTGTGTGTGTGTGAGGAACAGGCAAATGCTGGCCCTTGGAAATAAGTTATTTTACCAATTTTATTTATTCAACAATTGTTTATGAAGCACCAACTACAGATCAGGCACTCTTATGTGTTCTCTCTTAATCACATCTAAATTCTTATAAGATCTTTAGGAAATTATGTAATGTCTCCGTTCAGAGTTTCCATATTTCTAGGCCTGTGTGCCACTGACTCCTAGGCCAATGTGACATTCCTTTTTCTCCTCACAGAAGCCTGATTGAAATCATGCCAAACCTCAGCAGCTTTTAGAAGTGATAAGTTTGCTAGAGTATTTATATTAAAAATAACAACTTCAACAGCATAATAGGAAATAAATACTACATTCCAACATCCAGAATTTAACAAGTGGTCAAGTGGACTGATATGATTGTATATCTCAAGATGACAAATGATAGCCAAGATGGCTTTCCTAGCCACCATCAACATGTTACAGTGTTAAAAGGAATCAACTTTGTAAATAGAATAACTACTCCAAAACATTGTATTTGCCTCCCTGTCATTAAATTCAGATAATGTAGCCTTTAGATTAAAGACAAGAACTGAGAAAAATATTAGGTTCTAGTCTCAATTACTATGTTGGTTTTCAGTGGCAGCAAATTATTTAAGGCCTTTTCTTATGAATCCTTTTGACAGGAAGCAGGGGAGAAGAAACTGCTTAACCTCCTCATGCCTCAGTTTCCCCAACAAGTAAAATGAAGAGATACCTTGGCTGCCCCTTGAGCATGACAGAAACTAAAATTTGTTAAGTAAAACTCCAGAGCGCCATCCAAAAAAATCCAGTAATTCCCCAATCTAAATTACAAGTTGTGATTCTATATTTGAGCAACACAGCACCACTGAAAAGATTAAATCAAACATTTTGAGGGGAGAAGGGAAAGGCCAGAACCATCACCATCAAAAAGAAAGGGCAGTTATTTTCTCTTTTCCTTACGTTGACAGGGAATTGTGAATTGTCCCACCCAGCTAGAATACTAGGAAGATGTGTCCAATTCAGGCCAGAGTACTGCTTTTGGAGTGAGGGGGTATCGCAGTGCTCTGGAGTTCAGTCTCCTCTGCACATACACAAACACAAGTGCACAGCGCCCCAACGCTGTTTGTCCCCTCGGCCTCACAGCCCTGCCAGTTGGCAAACCCAAGCCAGGAAGTTGTCAATTCCAATTGCATTTAAGGCCATGTAGTCCTATTAAAGAAGCCTTGCTGGTTAAGGGGCGTCCTCTGTTTCCAAAGCATGGGAAAAAAAAAAAAAAAAAAGGGCTCTGCTTAGATTGGAGCTGGCAACTTTCACTGACTAGAGTTTTCAAGGAGCTATGAATGAGTTTAACAAAGGAGGTCTGTGGCTAGTTTCTGGCTGAAGTCCATGTCAACAGTTTTTAAGGTCACAGGCCACACTAACTAACATTTATTCCCAGCAGACCCTGTTCTAAACACAAGCTGTAAGTAGTACAAATTTGGAATTTTTCTGTAATCCCTTGAGATATTCCTGATCCTTCCACATGTTTCTGCTCAATTAAAAACAATTCTCACTTTGCACCACAAGAGAGGCCATGCTCAGCAATCTCAGTCCATCCTTAGGGTAGATGAACAAAAACCTGGCAAATCAAAGGGCTTGAGTAGGGAAGGGAAGGAATTCAGCTGGATCACACTGAGAAGTGCAGACAGCTCCCCAGGGGTTCAGTTTGTGAAAGCATAAAACGGGTTATGACAGAGATCCTGAGGCCATAAAAAGCAGGTTTCAGGCACGAATTGGGAATAGGTTCCTAGTCCTTTCCCACAAATAAGATAGAAATTGCTGAGAAAATTAAAAGGTCAACTAGGTGAGTGGAAAACAGTGAAAATCTATAAGACAGAAAGATGCTAAACATTCCACTGTGAAATTAATATAATCATTTCACAATTAAGATAAACTCTTACTTTTAATGTCTCTAAAATCAAGATGCTTCTTGAAATCTATCTGAAAATTCAATACAAAAACAACAAAAAGCTGTTTACCTCTATAAATACATTTTATAACTGATGGTATTTTTAACTCTTACAAGGCAACATGGGAATAAATTACTTTGGAATGAGCACCAAAAATCTCATTTAATCCTTATGGATACCATGAGAAATATTTTCTATTTTACAGATGAGGAAACTGAGACTCAGAAAGGTGAAGTGACTTGCTTCCATTCCTACAGCTAGTAAGTGGTAGAACCAAAATTCAGCACAGGTCGGATTCCAGAACTTAAGTCCATTCTGCAAACTTAGAGGGAGAAACATAGCATATCAGTTGTCACTTGTGGTCATTAGAGCACTACCATTTGTGGCATTCAATATTTGGAATCATGTGCTATATGAAGGCAGTTATAATTTTTCCAAATTAAAAAATACATAAACTGTGGTGCAATGAATGTTTGGATTGAAGTTGACAGGATAAAACTGCCAGAAGAACTACTTCATTAAAAACATACAAAGAAAATTTAAAACATCCATGATCCCACTACCTAAATAGTCTTATTGTTAATATTTTGGTATTCAATCATATGAAAACTCGTCTCTTGCATTTTTTTTTTGCATAACACTGTGTCCTAGATGTTTTCATGTCATTAAATAATCACCAAAACCATAATTTTAATGGATACATGGTATTCATTTAGCTATCTGTCCCCCCTCAACAAATTGTTTCTAATTTTTCATTCTCTACGCTATAATAAACTCCTCATATACATATCTGTATACATATTTGAGTTTTTCTTAGAAGATTTTTTTTAATGGGAAAAATTTTAAGGGTCTTGAATATAATTTTGTCAGTTGTTTTCCAGGAATGGTGAATCATTTTCTACCCTGACCAACAGTGTGTAAGTGCCCACTTCATGGCCACCAAATATCACCTTCAAGTTGATGTGACCCAGCTCATGTAGACTTGGTTATATACATGCCCACACAAATCACATCTATGAGAATGACATGTGTATGTTACAATTGTTCTATTCTTTTAATAACTCCTGCAGTGTGTAATGTTGTAAGGCACCAATGACTGACTACCTTATCAAGATCCTTTGCCTACATTATCTCTACTTCTCACACACAAAAAGTAGAAAATGAGGAAATTAACACTCAAAAAAGAGTAAATGGAGCACCTAAAAGCACTCTTCCACCTCAGCAGGACTAGGATCCAAGCCCTTCTCTGACTCTAGACCACGTTCTTTCCGCCATGCCACCTTGGAGCTCATTTTATCTTTCAGGGATGATCAACCTTCCTCTTACACCCCCAGTGCTGCCTCTTTCTCTAGCAATGCCTCTTCAGACAATGAGGCCAGATTAATCTCTAGGGAGATAAAGAAGGACAATACCTAGATCTCACAGGCTTTGAGAAAGAACAGCAAGCTGCACGACTGCTTTAAGAACTCAGGAGTAGGTGGCAGCAATGTGGGACTGCAAGAATGCTTATACGCAGCTGGCAGAACTGTAAAATGGCACAGCCACTCTAAAAACAATTTGGCATTATCCAGTAAAGTTGAAGATGTAGATATCCAAGACATAGCTATTCAACTCCTAGGTTTATACACCAAAGAACCTAATGCCTTATGTACCAGCATCCATGTTCAAGAATGTTCATAAAAGCCATGAACTAGAAACAGCCCAAACGACCGCCTACAGTTGAATGCGTGAACAAACTGTACTATGATCATAAAATATGGAATGCTAAGCAAAGAAAAACTACAACTATAAGCAACAGCATGGACGAATTGCAAAAATTAAGCAAGAGAAGTAAGACTTAAAATAACAATTCCAAACTGCATAATTCAATTCATACACAGTTCCAAACCAGACAAAACTATAGCATATCATTTAGGGATACATACATAGGTATTCTGGGATGCTGGAGATGTTTTAACTTAGACAGTGATTACATGGGTATTTGCTATATAATTATTTGTGTGTACTTACATGTTTATATAATATATGTATACTTATGTATTTATACTTGTGTGTATATATGTAGTTAAAACCAACGCACTTCGCTTTTGCAGGTTTTAGTTAACAATTTACAAAAGAAAGGCACAGGATTGAAGTTAAACATATACATAGTAGATATAATACATGAAGAAATTTATCAAGTGCTGTTTTATTAGACTTCACAGCAATACTCTGAATTAGTTTTATCCTCAATTCATCATTGAAGTAACTGAGACAAAGATGAATGGTGGATAGGTGAAAACATTTTATTATTATTATTCCAACTTTTAAGAAGATTTTAAAAAAATCAAACAGCACCAACATTCGTTCCGTTATAATATAAGTACTAAATCTGAGGAAAGGAAAAGTTTAGGCAGTCCCATTGTATGAAAGTTAAACTCTCTCTTCAAATAAAAAGACCTAGAATTATAATCTCTGGGGAATTTAAATGAAGAGAAAATAAACTTCTAAAAACAAGTATTGTTTCCAGAGAAACAATGGTTATCTTTACTTAATGAGGATAATCAACATGTAGTATATTTTCAAATACTAATAAAAAGTACAAATTAAAGATTTCTTTTAAATGGCAATCAAAATTATTATTTATATATATACATATGTATTATTTTTTTAAACAGTTGTGACAGTAAAAATCCTGGCTCAGCAGAACACTAGACACTAGCAAATATACCTTCTTTAGAGTCTTTTTGGTTTGGAGTTGTTTTTGTTTGCAGTGGCTTTTTGGTTTTTGTTTTTTATCCCCCTCAAAGACTTCTTATTTTCCTATGGGACTAGAATTTAAAAAAAAAAAAAAAAGGAAACCAGTCATTAAGAGCTTAGGCAAAAAAAACTACAGGACACTGAATTTCACCCAACTTCTTTTTCCACCACACGTTTAAATAAGTTTGAAAATGTCAGGTTTTTTTTTTCAGAGCCAAGCATTTTTTGCTGCATTTTGGGCTCATTAATACACATAAAGAGCTAGTTAAAATACCAGACTGAATAAATGAACAATGGGACAATTAACCCCACATACAAAGCTCCACCCACTTTACTTCAAAGACATCTGAAATAGAATGGATTAGAAACCATAAATGATGCCTCTCTGAATTAATTCTGTAATAAATATTGCTTTGTATTATAGATAAGGGATTAAAAATCTCCATAGTGGCAGCCTAACACTTGTGAATTGCTCAGTTTTGCTGAAGATGACTGGTAATTTCATGTCCTATGAATGAGAAATTAAAACCTATTCAATTTCCATTGCATACTATAACTAGAACTTAACTTTATCTACAATGTTTAAAAACTCCCTAAGTTTCTTCATAAAGTTTTAAGACATGTATCCTTTATTTTCATTCAGAATGTAACTTTTCAAGATTAAAATTTATACTGCTATCTAACTTTTAAAGTATTCCCTTTATGCTACTTTTTTTTTTTTGCAGTTTACAATACAACTCATGCTAATAAAAAGGATTACTTTGTAGATCTAAATGTCGAAGTGAAACATGGAAAGAAAAAGTTAACTAAATACATTGCCGCTTGATTTAACTAAGACTTCTGATAATATTCCCACATTTTTATGTTCATTGTTTTTAGAAGTTAATAAATATTCTTCCTTGTCAAGAGCTGGGTGATAGCTCACATGTTAAGATAAAAAATAGTGCTTTTTAAACAAAAATATCAAAGTAATTAGCTGAATGACAAATTCACCACAACAAATGCATTTTTAAAAAAACCTAAGTCTTAGCAAGAAATTTTTTTTCAGATAACTAAGAGCTTCTTCCCTTGGAAATCAATCTCACACAACTAAATTATATAGTCAAAAAGAGTCTCAGGAAAGGATATTTAATGATATGTAAAGATGCTTATGATATAATAAATGAAAAGGTTAGACAGAAAACAATACCTACAGCATGATCCCAATTCAAAGAAACACCCCTAGTCATAATTGGAATCATGAGTTGACAGACTGCTTTTCTTACTTTTCTGAAGTTTTCTAAACTCCTCTAATGAGGAAGTGTACCTTCATAATCTCAAAAAAAATAACACCTTAAAAATAAGTGGCTCCTAATTGACTGCAAGAATTGTGAGCTCTTCAAATATCAGACGGCATGATGATTTTTCTGTCTGAAATGATCTAAAGAGGTACAATATCACCTCAAGTCTTCTGAGGCTTCTCCATGAGGGACAAATGTTAGGCTTCCTACTGCTTCTAAAACTGATCACTCGAAGGGCTAAAAAACCTAAATTCAGACTCTCCTTTGTATTCGCAAATCTATCTCGCTCTTAAAATAAGAGTGCAGCTTAGATCCAAAGGGCAATTTTAGGTGTGAAGCACATTGAGTTATTTTCTACCTCCTGCCCAGTGAAAAGCAAAGATAAGGCTCAAATAAATGCCTTCTGCTTATTGTCACTGTTGTAGGAAAGTGGTTTGCTTGCAGAGAGGTCCAAGAAGAATTGCTGACGCTCAAAGTCAACCAAAAAGCACCACCTGGCCTCTCTCCTATAGAATGTTTTTTCTGTCTCCCAAAAAGGGTCCTTCATGTGGAATTCTTAAGACTCTTTCAGAAGGCAGGCTCAGTTTTACTGGTTTTCCATTCAAACACACCCTGCGTCAGATTTAAACAGAACCGTATCATTTTCTTTTCTCTATAATCATATGGTTATATTATTCACACAGACTGCAATGATGCTGGCCAAGAGGGAATGTGACTTCTTGATGATACTGAGTCTTTAAAAAAAACAAACAAAAAAAAACCTTAGTCCCAGGTGGCCTTGGGTTTATTCTCTTGAGTTGGAAGAATCACTGTGGTATCCTGGACAAGACCCTGCTATCAGCCAGCTAAAGAACTGGGAATAAAAATCTTCCCACTTCAGGTCTCATTGTCACCATATATAAAATGAGGATGGGTTGTAGTACATAAAATCTAAGAGTTCTTTAAACTCACCTCTGAGATCACTGCAATGGCAAACTATCCATCATGGCTCTTTTACCTAAATATGTATGTAGAGAAGCAAACTTTTGAAGCCCATAAAGGTTGTTTTGGTGGCAAGAAAATAAAATTTGATGTTTTAAATTAGAGCCAAAAGAAAGTTACTGGCAATAAACCCAAAGGAGTTGAGAGTATGAGCTCTGGGTTGGATTTTGGGTCCAAACTAAATTCCTTTACTTACCCCTTGTGAGATCTTGGGCAAGTCACTGTTATCATTCTTGGTCTCAAGCCCTTTATCTCCACAATGGAGATAATTTCCTAAGGTTGCAATAAGAATTATGTAAGCCACCTGGCATATTAAATAAATGCTGACAAATGCTAATTCCTTCTTTCCCTTCCAAATCCTCTGTGGTGAGCTGTACTGACAGTCTATCCATCTACAAAATGGCATAACATTAGCCATCAGCAGCAGTTGCTAGAGGTAGCAAGACTGGTGAGGTATGGAGGGGGAAAAACCAAAACCAAAAAATAGTGCACTCCTGGAGTTCCTAGGGCAGTTTCGCTTGCTGCCTTATACTGAGCTTCATAAAAATTAAGACAAGGAAGTGCTCTGCTTTCAAAACAGAGCGAGAAGATACCATGTCTCTTGTGATGTCCAACTCATTCAGTCTCAAAAGGAAATATTTCTTTCAGCTGAAGTCTTGGCTAATACCTAAAACTCTGGGCTCAGGAGGCCTGAGGGAAGGCTGAGCCAGGCTAGTTTCCCGCGTAAAGGACCAGGAGGAGGAAAGGAGCTTCCTCCTCTGCTGGACAGCCTTGAGGCTGGCTGCTCATGCAGGCGGCACACCTGTCTCTCCAACTGTCCAGCTTCCCAGCCCTCAAACAGCAGGCTGCAGGGAGAGCAAGGGCATTTTTATTTATTTCCCTTTCTCCTCTTCAAAGGTGCTTTTTTTAAAACTGTACAGCTTGTTACTATTGTTTAGTTGTGACTCCCCAGAGGATTATACATTTCTAAGCATAAAGGCATCTGTGTGGCAATAAAACATACAACATTCCCCAACCACTTCATTTTTTTTTAATTAAGAAAAAGTTACAACCTCCCACAAAGTGATGTTCCGATGAGCACGCCCCCCATGTAAGCCTTTCAAAATACTCTCAGAAAGGGCCCTGGGTCCAGTTAAACCAGAGCCTCCACAGGCCCCATCCCATGGGTTCGGTTTAAGACAGAAGCCATGTGCCAGGACCCACAATGGGTGGAATTATAATCTGCCATAGCAATCAGGCCTTCTCCCAGCTGACCATCCAGAAAACAACACTGTACCCATCATACTTTTAAGGGGAGGAATTAAAAAGAAATCAAACAGCCCCAGAGAGATGGAAACGCTTGAAAAGCAGAGGAAAGTCTTCTGTTAAATAGTATGAAAGATCCAGGTTTCCCAAATGGCATTTAACGCATTGGGAGGAAAGGCTGATTTCTCCCAGAGGGACCCCAGCTTTGATGCCCAAACTGCCCTCAAACATCAGGCTGTTCATTTTTGTATAGTGGGATACCCTCAGGCGAGACAAACCATAAATAGCTTAAAACTAGAATAGGAGATTCCATCTGTTTCTGGAATATTTCAGCAGCACCTGCTTTCAAGGTAAAAATCTGGGAGCTGTCCCCACAGCTTTCCTTCCCAACTTTCTTCCCCATCCCCCACAGACTTATTTTAAACTAAGCAGCTAACACACAATACAAAAGGGCTTCTGCCACCACACCTGCCTAAGGAAAGAATCCTTTGATTTTTCTCCTGAACTGTATGTGTTGTTTAAAAAACACTGGAACAGTTAGAGAGAGTAGCCAAAGTTCTTAAAACCAGACTCATATTACTCCTAGCTTTGTTTTCTCTGTGAAAACTGAGCTTTTTTGTTTATGGCAGAAATGAGTACAACAATACAGATGAAAAAAGATGTAATAGTTGTTCCTGCCATTAAGTCAGAAAGTGTTCCAGAAGGAAGACGGTTCTCACATAACACAATTAATGTTTAAACATAAGCCCATATGCCAACTCCCATGGAAAGGAGGACAACAGCTCCCCAACAAGGGCCAAGGAACATATTTCATTAACTTATAGTTAAGAAAAAAAAAAAAAGCCACTAAAGTTGAAGCTTGAAAATTCCAATCTGAATCAGGTGTTACTCCCAAAATGATGTGCAACATCTCTGCTAACAATCACCAGAAAACCCCAAGCATGGGTAGACAGCAGTTTCATGTACAAAAAGCCACAGTGCCCTTGGTGTACAAATGTCAATATTTCTAACACCTATCCCAGACCATTGGATGGTACTCCATTTCTTATGGGATAAATCCAAAATTTTGGAGCATGTCTCACAGCCCCGCTACAAGGGTTTTCACAATCTGGCACCAAGACTTTTGCGGCATCATCTCTTGCTACAGCTTCTCATCGGAATTTCCATCATTCTTTCATCTTGCTATACCCATCATTTCTCTCGGCCTTCGTGCACCAGTTCTCACTGCCCAGAGAGCTTTTCTCCCATTCTCCTCCAGGCAAACCCCCACTGATTCTATAAAGCCCAGTTTAACTAGAACCCATCAGCAACACTTTCCCTGATTCTCCATCTCAGACATGGGCACTGCCTAATCTGTGACCCCAAAGAACCTTGCACATACATTTTTTTTAAATAGCACACATCACATTATATTTTAATTACTTATTTACATGGTCCCTTCCCAAATATTAAGCAGCTCCCAAGACAGTAAAGGCAGCAGAAGTGAACTGGGAGGTGGTTAACAAAGTCAACAGGTGGCTTGGGAACAATGCACCCAGAAGCATATTCAATTTTATATTTGGTAAAGGACAAAAAGTATGTATTGTTTTCAGTTTGTAATATCAAGTTCAGAAAATTTAGCTCATGAAAATCTTGGATAAACACAGCATCTGAAAGGTTCTCATAAGGGGAGCTGGAACTACATTATGTTGATTTTAAGGGATCTTGAGGTAAATAAAGGCCAAAGACCACGTGTTATGCATTGCTCATTCCTGGTATATACCAGATACTAAGATACTCACTGATTGAATAAAAATTTTAAATGTTAAACTAAAAAATTTTAGATACCATCTTGATGAAACAAGTTATTTCTTCCCAAAATGTATAATAGGTTTTGAACAGTTTTATTTCGTTATAAAGATAGTTACTCAAGCTTTCTCAAGAGCTTAAATAAGATGCCTATATATAAAGGAGAAAATTGTAGAACACAAATATTTTTAAAGTTCTTTATAAAGAGTAAAGAAATTTAATATTGTATTGCTTATCTTCCAAAATCTACTGCCCCCACCCCCAAACAACACAGTTATGATTTCAAATTCTTGTGTCCCTTCTGTTCATCTGAACCCAGAAGGTGGCTGTAAATAGCATATTTCATTACAGTTTTAGCCTTGATGGGGCATGTGTTATTTGGGCAAACCAAAGCCACAAAAATTTTTGGTTCTAGGTCACTTTGTTTTATGAAATTTGAAAGATTTCAGAAGTAAATACTTAATAGGCTCAGATGTTGCTATTGGAAAATGCTAAAATACTTTCTCACATTCCTGGGTTTATAATGAATAAAAACTAACTTACCCATAACTCTCGTTCTCCTAGCTGGTGCTTTTAATCTAGCGTTAAATGCCATCCAGCAAGTTGTTAAATAATATAATGGTGAATCTCAAGGAAAAGTAAAATGCTTTAATAAAAAGAACTAGTCAACCATGGGAGGAAATAATGCATTTGACTTTATATACCATGGTACTTTTGTTAACAAGATATACTTTAGTACAACTACATCTCTGTCAAGGCTAGCTGGGGACAAATGTTCAAACCAACTTTGAAAAAAATGTTTAAAAATAAACTCAGGGATTCATTCCTTCATAACACAAGTATTAATGAGTGCCTTCAGTGTGCAGACACTCTTCAATATACTTTGCGTATATTTGTGAACAAAATACGTAAAAATTCCCAGTTTTCATGGAGCTTACATTCCAGTGGGGAGGAACAGACAATGCCCCTAACAGTGACCCTAATAAGTTATATTGAATAAAGGGGATCTAAAAATCTTTTATTGTGAAATTAAGTTTAAATTTTTTAATAGTGATGGCCCTGTCCTTTATGGACATAAAAGGACATAGTGCCTTTTACTCAACATTGAATCTCCACTGTGAGACTCAAAGTATACCTCTTACAACTATATGAATTGTTTGATAATATGAAACATGCTTCTGTCAATAAAGGGTACAAAGCATGCTGGGATGGGATGATTGCCTCTACCTGGGGAAGGTTACTCTGAGAAGTGCCCAAGCTAGTATGGCAAGATGTGTAAATGTGTGAAGGCAGAAAGATCCGGCGGCTTATAAGGGCCAGGAAGCATATGAGCTTGGGAGAGCAGTCAGAGAGAAAGTGATCCTCAGAATCTGAACCCTAGAACAGTGGAGGTTACGTCTGTGCAGACACCATCGCTGGGAACTACATCCCACATGAGAAGAAATGGAAAGCAAAAGTAAAGGTGGCTTCTGAGCAGACTTTAACTAGAGTACTGGGCATGCTGAGAACAGTGACTGGACCTCAAGGCACAGGTTAACTAAAGGGAAAGCATCTGAAGAAAACAAGGAAATCAAACAGCAAAAGAAGACAATGCTGATAATGTAACCCAGACCCAAACTGCACCCATGTCCTCTTGGCAGACCTCTCCACTCTTCACTGGACATGGTACAACCAGTCATCCAGGGTTAGCAGCAAGCCCTTCCACTCATGCTCAGTCCAGCAATGTTCCTACACCAAGCACAGAGGAAGTGCCACTTTGTGTATATATGCACAGTCTGGATAAGGTAAAGAGAGCTTTTCCTCCTCATGTTAAAATACCCATGAAATACATGCTCCAGAATCCATAGAGGACTGTATTTTTAACCACAGACACTATCCGCTAGCACTAGAATATCAATAGTAAGAAGACCCTAAGCCATGGGATCATTCTATGTATTTTACATAGCATACTGTAGTGTGATCATCCACCTCCCCAGCCAGTCTTGGGAACTCCTCAAGGGCAGGGACTAGCTAATAGTAGACACTCAGGGCTGACAAACAAATGAGTGAACTCACCAAAATTTTTCCCATAGTTCCAAGCTAGTGTAACAGATAGAAAACATACCAATTGCTATTGTTTTTCATTCTAAATGATGATAGCAAGAGGCTATTCAATTAGCTTCTCACAAACATGATGTTCCTGGCCCTAGATGCAGACTTACAAAGTCAAATACCAGAAGCAATGAGAGCACTTTTTAAATTTAAATTTTTAAACAGTTTTCCACTCTCAGAAATTCGCTGAGTGAATGCAATAGTGCCAGTTCAGCGTCGCCCACTCCTCAACACATACATCCAAGCCCTGAAAGGAAGAAATATCATAACCCAGAACATTACAGAAAAAAAAAAAACCTTTCTGTGGAACTTCAAGAACGTGGATTAAACCCTCATCTATTCTGAATGACTATATAAATATGCAGTGTCCTAACCAAGGTTGAAATGTAACATTAAACAAAAATGCAGGAGAAAACTTTCTTTAAAAAATTGTTAAATCAGAATGTAAATAATAATTTACATCAGAGCCTAATACTCTGGGCAGGTAATCCTTGGGCCTGGGCTACTGAGGTGTGCTTGAGAACAGCTGTGCACTTCTGGTCTCACAGAGCAGCAGAGTTGTCCCTCCTTTTTAAGGTCTTTGCAGCAGTTGTCCCCTAGTGCCCAAATTAAAGATGCTATGCTTGATGAAGCTGACTTTGCTGATTAAAAATAATAATAACAAGATTTGTGTAGAGAAATGCAGAAGTAGCAGTCTTGACCGGCAGTAATTGAGCTAAGGTACTTCAAAAATCAGCCCCTTACCCCTGTATGGTATGAAGGTATATGTGTTTGGGGTACAGGGGGGTCTCTCCTTGGCAGAGAAGAAGAAAGTGCAGAGACTAGTATACCAAAGAACTGCCCTTTCTGGAATTCATAGAGGGTCTGGCCTCTTATCCCCAGGCCCATGCCCAAGACTGGGGACCCGGGTTTTGTCAGGGGCGCCTCCCTGCTGTCCTGCCCTGAGCTGTTGCACATGAGCAGAGAGAGACAGGAGGCAGGCCCCTCTGACACCTACTTAACCGAGGCAGATGGGGAGGAGAGTGTGTGGGATGCCTTTACTTCCCCCTCAGGAGGCGCCCAGCAGGAGCCCACAGAGCCAGGAGCTCCAAAATCAGATTTCCACACATCCTCCCATCCCAGAACACGCCTTACCCCTTTGGCAGGAGGAAACAGAGCATTAAGCAAGTGTGGTTCTGGTGTATGAAGGGGGTTTTAGAAGACCTAAAGAAGCCTTCTTACAGGATTCTGCACTTTTTTCAAATCTCTACAGAGGTAGCCAAGTTGGGAAACAGTTACTCACTCATTGACCCAAAGGGGGCAGGGGTGTTACTTTGAGAAGGACACAATCAGTGTCTGCAAGACGTCCTGAGCTACAGACACATACTTTATTAATAATCTTACATACACAAAATGTCCAAGGGAAAGCCTAACAGGCACATTTCTGACAGCTCCAGATAACAGCAGGAGGAACTGAAGCCATGCTGACCCTCCAGCTTCTACACACTCCACAGGAGCAATGATCCCTTTTCCCACCCAAGGGATGTGATACAAATAAATAAATACAATTATCTGCAGAACTTAAAGTGCAAGGACAACATTGTGAAGTCCTTCTCCCCAAGTGCAGTGACTTGTGGGAAACTGATAGGAAAATAAAAAGAACAGCTGGAAAATTTAATTACAGAAGAACAATGCAACCGCTGACATTGTTTCATGGAAGTAGCCAATAGCCAAAGCCATCCTCCTTACCTTAAGATACAGAAGCAGCTCTTTGCTCCTGAAGATAAGCGGCAGAACCCAAATCTCTGTTTGCTGTCAATGTCAGTGAGCACAAATGTGAAGTTCTGGCCAACTTGGCTAACTGTGGGACTGCGGCAAAGACAGAACAAAAGGAAAAAATGAATGTGCAGTAAGTTTCCTGATAAAGTATCTAATCACAACAAGTCGTTGAACCTGTAACATTTCCTTTCTCAGTGGAACTCTTTACAAATGAACTTAAAATTTACATACGTCAAGGGAACAGACTGAGCTAGGAAAGAAAGAAAAGAAAGAAAAGAAAAGAAGAAAGAAAGAAAGAAAGAAAGAAAGAAAGAAAGAAAGAAAGAAAGAAAGAAAGAAAGAAAGAAAGAGAAGAAGGAAGGAAGGAAGGAAGGAAAGAAAGAAGAGAGAAAGAAAGAGAGAAGAAAGAGACGAAAGAAAGAGAGAAGAAGAGAGGAAAGAAAGAGAGAAGAAAGAGAAGAAAGAAGAAAGAAAGAAGAAAGAAAGAAAGAAAGAAAGAAAGAAAGAAAGAAAGAAAGAAGGCAGGCAGGCAGGCAGAAAAGACAGAGAGAGAAAGAGAGCAAAAAGAGAGCAAGCAGCCCATTCTAATGACACACAGCTACCAAACCTTCCACTTACAGAGTTTAGGCAGGCAGCCCTTTTAATCACTGCATCCAATCCTGAAAGGTGCATTCTATTCACCTCATTTTATAGATGAAGAAATATCCTAGAGTGGCACTGCCTAAGGTGTCAGCTGGTAAACTGCGAAAAGCTGGATTCTAAACCGTGGCCTATGTGATGCCAAAGCCCTCTTTCCAGCTTTCTGGTAGCAATGCTCACCTGGTCATTCCTCTCTCTCGGAAAACAACAGTGACTGCAACAGCAGGATTTAAATGTCTGTTATGTGTCAGCCACAAAGTAGACACTTGATATTATACTATCTCATCTACTTTCACAACAATCGTGGAATTTAAATGATGTTCCCATTTTACAGAAAAGGAAACTAAAGGACTGAATAGGTTAAGTTAACTGAATCAATTTCACAGAGCTACTAGGAGAGGGGCTGGAATTCAAAAGAGGGCAATGTTAACTGTTACTTTCCTAAATTCCTATATTTTTCATAATTTCTGAATTTATGAGGAATGTATTTTATATTTTACAGGACAGAAATACCAAAAATCTTAACAATGCAAGCTGTTTTCTAAGAAATGGAAACCGGGTTTTAAAGAAAAAGATTTAAGAAAAAAACTAAAATTTCTGGCATCAACACAAAAATCAGCAAACCACACATAAAATAGAAAATATGTTTCAAAAAAAAGGAAAAAGCATACCACTAATAGATTAATCTAGAAACTCTTTTTCAAAGTCACAAAATGTTTGAAAACCCACTTTTTGAAATCAGTTTACCAGTTAGCTTGGATTCCTTTTTAGAAACATAAATACTCCAATTTGGAGTATTTGGAGTATTTATGCTAACATAATAATTTTGACTTTGACTTTAAATTATTCAAAGGAATTCATTAATTCACATTGTATTTTACATATATATTTTACAAAATACACTCAAATTGATAAAATACTCAAACTGATGCTCTCACCTATAATTTACATTATAAATTGTCAGTAGAAATGAAAAATCATAGTTCACTAGGCTTTTCCTAAAGGCAGACTGATTAAGTCTTTGGATAGGATATGAATTAAGTTTTCAAAGTTTTCTAAAACTCCCTTATACAACCCACATAAAATTATAGACTTTCAAGGTATCTAAGTACAAAAGGTCAATGGACCCCACCTGGTCATATTTAAGGAAACAATTCCATCCCTTGGAGAGTGGTTAGAGAGTGCAAGAAAACAATTCAGAAAGAAACTGGGTCCAACTCTCCTTTTTTAACTAGGAAGGTGAACAAAAACAAGGTAGAAATTTAAAAGCAACTTAGTAATAAAACAGGTGAAAGTAAATAATGCTATCCCTCCACCTTACACAAACCAGGAGAAGGAACACATTTCTATAAAAGTTATAGAGCTGTCAAGGGGACACCAAACGCTACCTTCTTATGGCCGTTATGTTTTATCTATAAAGCTTGGATACTGTGTTACTATGGTGATTTAATACTATGTTTTAAAGGGGGATTATATGATTAATTTTAACAAGGTTGAGAACTGGAGATGTGGAGAAACAGGATTCTAGCTCACATAATTAAAGTGATTGGGGAAAAGAGTGGGCCTCACTGGGGCGGGGGGGACCTGTATTATTAAAATATTTAAAGCAACAGGTCAGGATGATTCTAAGTTACAAATAAGGTCGTGCTTTTGTGAAACACTATTATATGATCATATAATATATGACTGTTCATTATTTTAACTCAGGGTTTGATTTCACTTCTAGAATATTTAAAATGAAGCATCCTAGAAGGAAAGGGTATTGCTAGGACTGGATGAAAAGAAAACACCCAGGATCTCTAGGAAAAGGAGTTCCTCTAGTAGAAGGAACACAGCTTTGTTTGTGAATTGAGTGTCATTCATTTTGCTATTATTTTTTCACTACCATTAAAAAATGCTAAAAATTCTTTCAGCTACACCGCAGGCTCAAAGATTCATTACTCAATTCACTTGGTTCAAATTCCAACTCAATCACTTGCTAACTGGGCCTTAATTTAGCATGTTACTTAACCTCTAAGCAGCTCAGCTTCTTCACCTGGAAACTACCACCCAAAACTACCACCCGATCCAAAGCATGTTTGGGGGAGTAAGTGAGATAAGCAGTTGGTATAAAGGCTAGCCCATTGTGGGAAAAACAAAATAAATAAAATAAGAGATGCAAGCTGTTACCATCTGGAATGAAAACTAAAATTCATATTAAAATCATGCATTTGCTTAGAATCTTCCTGACTCGGCTCTGTAATACTAGTAAATGGAGAAAGGAAGGCTGAGGCTGCCTTTGCTTCTCTGCTGTCGCATCTTTTCAGTAGCAGAGAGTCCTCTGGGTGACCAACTGAGCTGCTCATGCTTGTCTTAAAGTGAAAAAGATTCTTTTTGGGGTGCCACAGCTTAGAAGCAGGCATTTATTATTCTCAGCTGATTTACTTCTTAAATTCCTAGTAGGGTGAAGTATAAGTCATTAAGAGCCCCAGACCACTAAACTCTAAAATATTTCTTCCTTGGACAATTTCCAAATTTCCAATAAACTAAAAGTCAAGCAAGGGCAGTCAAAAAGAGATTAACTCAAAAGGTTCTGAATCTCCAAGGGATTTATCGTTCCCTCTCTACTTGCTGAGGTAGTCTATGATAGTACTCACTACTTCTTCATAAAAATGGCTTTGGGGAAAGGGATGTGTTCCTTAAAAGCTGCAGTTTTGTGATTGCCTCCAGGTTCAGAATCCATACTTTTTTATTTTTAAAACAGGAATCAGAGATTTCATGCTAATTAAAGGTGGCAGAAACCATCTCATCCAATTCTCTTGTTTTATAGATGAGGGAACTGAGGCTCAGGATTTTTGTTTGTTTGTTTGTTTGGTTTGGTTTGGTTTTTTTCTTTCCCAAAGTAACCAGGACCAAAGCAAAAACCTAAACCCAATTCTGGCTCAAAGTCCTTTCCATTCTGCCATGCTGCACAAAACACAATGAAAACCCCCTGAGAAGCTGTCATATCAGTTTAAGGAACTCAGGTACATGAGGAATTCAGATAGTTGTCTCATCAGACTAACTATAATTCCCACTAAGCAAGAGAAATCAAATCTGAGAATTTCCAGAATTAAGCCTAGGAGACCATGGCCAAAATCACCTTTAGCTGTGCTTCCCATTCCTATGTAAATATGGGAAACAGAGGAGAGAAGCAGTAACTATTCAAACCACAGACTTTAAATTTCATGCTGCCTTTTAAACGCCTGTCAGCCATTCAAGGCCCCCTCCCTCTGCAGCATTCTGCCTCATCTTCAAGTTATTTACAGGTTCAGTTTATAAATGGCAAGAAGCACATGGATGGTTTGATTCCAACCTTCCAGTGAGAAATGAGATTTTCCAACTCAGCCTCACTTTAAGTTTAGTTATCCATCTTACAAACTGAGCATCTACTATATGGGGACCATAGCAAGTGCTGGATATACAACATCCAACCTAAGGAGAGCTTCCTGTCTAGTTAGGAATAATAAACACAAAGCATGCAGCTTGTGATAGTGTTATATGAAGCCAAAAACAAGGTACCAAGATAGAAGAAAATGAAAGAGAAGGAAAGGCCCTACTGAGATAATGTGGTCAGAGATAGCTTCTCAAAAATGATGACAATACCGACCTAAAGGATGAGATGGAGAAGCCACTCCAGAAGTAAGGGACTGGGTGTTTCAGGCAGAGGAAGAGCTGCACGAAGATTCTCCAGCCGGAATGTCCAAGGAACTAAAATAACAGCAGTGTAGCTAATGCACAGGAGATAAGCAGGAAGTGGCCTAGGAATGTGCCAGATAAATGTGCTAGCACCAGGTCATGAAGAGAGCCCGACAGATCATGGCAAAGAATTAGGACTGATTAACTGATTAATTGGTTAAGGGCACTGGAAAGCCACTGAATGGTTTTAATCAAGAGAATAACAGTTCAGTCTACAGTTTTAAGATATTTATCTGATTGTTATGTGAGGAACTGTTAGAAAAAAGGTAGAAGCAGAAGCAGAGAAAATAGTCAGGAGGCTGGAGCAGTAGTCCAGGTGATACTGGATGGTGGCTTACCTAACACGGTAAAAGTGGAGACAAAAAGAGGTGGATAATTTCAAGATAGAGCTAGCAGATATAAACGACAGGCTTGCAGGTGGACTGAGAGGGAGTGAAAAGCAGCATGTTACCATTAATGACAGAGAAGACTAACAAGTTTGGAGGGAGATCCAAGAGTTCTATTAGGGATATTTTAAGTCTGGAAAGCCTATAAATGGAAATGTCGAGTACAGAGTTGAACATACTACTCAGGAAATCACAGGAAATATTTTGGTTGGAGCTATAAATTTTGGAAGTCATCTCCATACAGATGGTATTTAACACCTTGATAAAAAATAAGATCACTTAGGGAGAGTTCAGAGAAAGAGGAGAGGATCCAGAACTAAGTTACAGAAACACCAATGTAGAGGATGGGTAGAGAAGAGATCAAAGAAGAAAAGAAGACCAACCAGACAGAACAAGCAGGAGGGTGTGGTGGGCTGTATCTACATGCATCAAGGTAAGAGAAAGAAACGCCTACTGAATTGAGCAACATGGAGGTTTTAGATGACTTTGGTAAGAAAAGTTCTAGTTGAATGACAAAGCAGAAGACAAATTGAAGAGGATTGAGCAATAAATTAAAATGTGTAGGTAACTCTTCCAAGAAGTGGAGAATCAGGCAGTAATTGAATGGAAATGAAGAGTCAAAGATGAGTATCGTTTTTAGGATGGAAGAATACCAGAACTTGTTTTTAAGCTGTTGGGAATGATTCCACAGAGGCTGACTTACCACGCAGCAGAAAGAAGATGAAACAGTAAGGTCTGAACTGTGGATAAGAAGCCCAGATATACTACTCACTACAGATGTGAGCATAGGTAAGTTATTGCACCTCCCTGAGCCTCATCTCTAAAATGGGAATAATAATAATTACTTTGCAAAGTGGTTTTGAGGATTGGAAACCATGTATACAAAGTAACTAGTATCTAGTAGGTAAACAATGAAAACAGTAATAATGATTATTGTTAAGAAATGATAAAATTCAAGAGATGGAAGTGAAACATTTTGTCATCCTGTTTATTATAGCTTACTAACAATTACCTGTTGGGCCATTTACTGCAAGGTGTCCATAAAAGCTGCTTCTCTTTTTCTTTAGTGCATATGAAACATCAGACAGGAATCAAGTTTTATCAAACTACATCTCCCAACCTTTGATTACATGAGTCTCAAAGCTTCCTTTCATAAACACAACTTTCATCTGCCTAAGACTCAAGTTTCTCATGTTCTCTGCTCAAAGATTCAAACGGCAAAAATGGCATTGACCCAAAATGTCTGGGGACCAAGAGTAGGTCACACACTGCCAGCTATCTGCTTGAGAGACTCACTGGATAATTCTAAGAACAGAGATCTCTCCACTCCCTCATCTACTTGATCCTGATAAATAAAAGTGAATCCTAACTGGAGAATCAAAAAGCATCAAAACTAGAGATCTAGTCTAATTTCCCTTATTTTATCTTACCCATGAAGAAACTAAGGTGCTCATGGGAGAGGTCACTTGCCTCACAGCCCAGAGCAAGTCAATGGCACAACCCAAACTACAACCTAGGTCTCCTGGTTGCTACCCCCAATCCAACTGCTTCACGGTTATCAAATGCTGTAGAAAATGATCATGGAGCACAGCTTAACCCATAGTTTAAGCTAAACCAAAGGACTAAACCAATGATGGAAAATAAGGCATAAAAGCGGCCAAATAGATTCAGTTTTGAAAAGCATAGCAGGGTGAATGTATAGAAGTGGGAGCAAGAGGAGAGGTCTGCGCAGACATATAATAATGCACTCATCGTATGCCTTAGTTTCATTTTCTTTCAGTTATCTGAATAAAAGTAGGTTTCATTTCAGTTATCTGAATTTTCTACTTTTTTACAATAAATATACATTGCTTTTGAAATAAATGTTTAAAGTTTGCTTTGTTACTTTATTTATGGCATGATGGTGGCAGTATGATACAGCAAAAGTACGATGGGACTGGACATCAGACAAATATCAGTTCCAAAAACAGCTCTGCCACTTACCAGTACTGGGACCTTGGGCACATTATTGAACTTATCTGAGCCTCTGTTTCCTCATAAGTGGTATTACGATAATGGTAACCTAGCAAATGTGTAAGCTTTTAGTGCAGGAAAAGAATGCAGCACAATGCATGGCACATAACAGATACATAATAAAATGGTAAATAGCATTTGAACCATATTTGCAACTGTAGTTATACTCTAAATCATTCAATTCTGCCTCTGCCCTTGAAAAGATTATGTCATTTCACTTCATGCTCATGTCACTTGTGTGTACTAGTATAATTTATAGGACAACTGAATGGTAGCTGGCTTTCTGGGTTCTGAAAGAGGATAAGCACAAATATGGAAAAGAAGAGCTTTTCCATCATTCAATAAGTCTCCTGAGCGTTCTGACTAACTGAAGCAGGTTGCCAGCTATCAAGAGTGAGTCAGTAGCACCACAATATGAAACGGTATTCAAATCTTTTATGCAAGAGAATGCTTTCATCAGAAATAATGAAAACTTTTGAGAGGGAGACAGGGATCTCAGGGCTGTCATTTCACAACTCCTCTCCACTAAGAGCTTCAAGTACAGTGTAGGGTGGAAATAACTCAGGATTGGGAATGAGTATCTGTTTTTTTCCCAGCTCTGTAATTACACAGTTGTGACCATAAGCTAGCCATTTCACCTCCACAGATCTTACTTTCCCTTCTGTTAAAGGGATTTTTGAACCAAATGAATTTCAGCTTTAATATCCTGTAGTCTTATTCCCATGCATTTTCAAGCCTCCTGTAGCCAGAGCCCAAGCAGTCACAGCCCCTGGTACCCTCTCCGCAGTGGACTCAATCTGCTCTGGCTGAACGATCTCTAGGCTCGGTCACAGTTTCTCCTCTGCTTTGCTCTTTAGCGCACATGGGGTGTTGAGCTCTCCCTTCCACTTATCCTCTTCTTGCTGTCCTTGCAGATGCAACACAAGCCTCATCCACTATAAGACTGAGTTGTCAGTCTTTCCCAGCCTTTGGATAAATACTGTTTACTATACCTTTACAATACTTTCTGGACTAGACTAAGAAACACATGGAAGGCAGACCTCCAAGTCTGATACCATTTCCCTATCACCCAACATAATGCTCCACTTTCTGAACCTTCTTTGCTCTTTTGTAAAAGAGATACCACCACCCCCTATCTCCCAGAGTTGCTGGGAAGAATAAATGAGATATTACTGTAAAAATGTCCAGAACATTGACTAGAGTCAATTAAGAATTCAAATACTAACTTCCTTCTTTTCCTCTCCCTATGTGGTGACTGGCCTTCCCACGAGGTGGCCTCCTGAAAAATGTACCCATTTGGGAGATGGACATCTAGATTGTGCTAGAAGCCTAAGAGGACCATGGGCATGCCACAATGTCTCTACAGCAGAGATGTCCTCAAATGAAGATAACAGTACTTTTTCTCATCTTTTATGATGGGAGGATAAAATGTAATACATGAAAAAGCACTTTCTTTTGAAGAGGTACCAGCATTATTATTTTTCGTAAGTCCTGGTTTCAGAAAGAAAAATCTTAAAACAACATAAGAGACAGCAAGATGTCAATGTCAACGGGTGATTTGATGATGACTGTGAAAATCCCACTCCTGATAAGAGACTGAAAATGTCAGAAAGTTGTATTGCTGTTCCTTGAGGTAGAAAAACACAGATACGGGGAAGATTAGAAAGCTTTCTTTTTTGAACATAATCACCTGAGGCATTACTCATCCTCCATGCTGACATATTTTCTAAGTCAAACAATATTATAAATACATCTGGGGGGCTTTGCAGGTTTCAGAATTTGGACATATCTATTTGACAGTGTTAACTGTAAACCAATAAAAAATAGTGACATTAAAGCCTTTGTAACTTAGTATAAGTGAACTTCATTATTATTATTTCTTAAAGTATGCCATGGTTAGAAGTGGGCCAACAGAAGAGAAAAAATATAGTCCCTCAAATAAAGTGACTCTTTTGGTATCAATAAAAGCTATCAAATAAATAAATAAATAAAAACTATCAATGCCTACAGGGCACATAATATAATACAGTGTAAGAAAGAACCACTGTATATGGCAAAGATTAAAATATAGCCATAAAAGGATGTTTCTGTCCCAAATCTTTCTGTGAAAAAAATATGACGAACATGATCAGGGGAAGGAAATTTGGAGAGAAGCATTTTAGTAGAAAAACATTTTTCTAACAAGATAAAGCCATCACATACTATTGGTGTTGAAACAGATTTTAGGACTGTAACTTAAGGACTCTGCTTTTCTTCCATTTCAGAATGTAATCACCCAGACAGGTAGGTAAGCAGATGTTGTGTGTGTGGTATGAGAGAGGGAGGGTGTGTGCGCATGTGTGTGTGTGTGTTTGTGTGTGTGTGTTGGGAGGAATTTAATCTCACTGCGCATTTCTTCTAAAACTAGTTAACGAAGTCAATGAAGGAATACCTATCCAAAACAAGTCACCACTCTAACAAGGAGTCATGTAAAAATATATTCTTATTTTTCTTTTTAAACACCTAGCCACATTTTAAAAACATTTCAGCTTTATTAATTTGTATAAATATGTCCTTGCCATAATTTGTAATACATTTTATAAGCAACTGGAGGAGATTTCATGCATCGCTAATTCATACATATAAATGTGAAGTTTGCATTAAATGTCTCTAAACAAAACCCTACTTATTTGCTATTTTTAGAAGGAATAGGATAAAGAAGAGACAAGAGGACCCTCATTACAAAGACTGACCCTCTTAAAATTAAGGCTATTCTGTTTTGAGCATCAATCTGCTACTAAAACAGCCCTGGTACCAGGATTTTAAAAGGCCCGAGTTTGGAAAAACTACAATGGTTGACTGGCTTAAAAATAACACGTTAGAACCAGAGAAAACAGTGATTATAAGTGGTTGGCAACATTCCAGAGCTGCTTTTTAGTACTCTTTTAAACTCCTTTGGCTACCAATTCTCATCTCACACCATTTTTAGGTTTATGCCAATAAACCAGGACACTGCTACTACAAAGAGCAGAAAAGATTCAAGGAGTATACTATCTACATGCACTCTAAACCACTAAACTCTTTCAGGCTTGCCTTGTTTGGGTATCCTAAAATATAGGATAGGACCTTCCTGAAGGTGGGCACATTCGATAGCTTGGAACATACCATGCCACTTATTATTTATAATGATATTTTCTAAAATCTCTGTCACTAAAAGTAGAATTTTTAAGATATAACATTTATACAGTCTCATAGTTCAATTCTCCATAGAGAGAACATTACAAATGGACAGCAATCAACTGAATAAATAAATAACTGAAAAAATAATGCTTTCATTACAGTTTAACTGTAATGAAAAAATACAATAGATATTTCTTGAAAATAAGATTAAGATTGTTTTGTCATTTTATTAACATTTAGTAAATTATAGTTTTATAAGTTCAAAAAAACTCTTCTAAAATTGTTTTAAAAATAAGCCATTTATAGATGAGCTAGTGGCTTCTTTTTTAAAAAATAAGACCCTAAGACCATTTCAATTATCTTAGAGTTCTTATATTCGTACCACTCTAGACACTTTATCATAATGCAAATACTAAGATGTTTAGATGATTTTTATTTTTTCAGTCTAGAAATCTATAGAAAATGCTTATTTCTCCAGAGATACCATTCTTAGCCAACTAAACAAATGCAAGACACTATTTAGCAACATGCGTTTTAAATAGGTGAATACCTTTAAAAACAAGTTGGGCCTATGCTCATTTAAATTTTAAAGTTAAAGTTTAAGAAAAACAAAGTTTATGTAGTAATCATAAGGCCATGGAGTCAGGTATTATTGCTCAGTTAAGTCAAACATATTCATATTTCAGTAAAAATTAAATAGCACAGGATTCAATACCAACCATTCTTAATCATGGTTTGAGTCTGATAACCAAAATAAAAAATTTAATGTCATGCAAAATATATCTCACAAACTAACCAATGCAAAGCTCTAGGCTTTAAACTTTTTGACAGTGTCAATAAAAACCCCAGGAAAGGAGACTACTACCACTCTCCATGGAATATATGTGTTTTAAATCATGGTTAAACAGACAGAATGTTAAGAATGGTATGGTTTTTATTTTCCATAGCAAGTTTATTGACACTTTTTTTTTCTAGTAAAGTTTAAAAATCTGACACTACCTGTCCACATAGAAGGGGAAACAAAACTTGGTCAAAGTCTGTAGAACTTCCTGTGGAGAGAAAGAGAGATAATTTATACATCTAATGGGACCAATAAATCTAACATTAACTACGGCACACAATCTAGCAACTTTACCCTAAAGAAAGAGGTGACAGATGAAGAAATATGGGCTTTATCAATTACATGGGAGGAGTACCAGGCAGTCAATCATGAGAAATAATAAACATGATCAAACTTCATTAAAAATGAAAAATTAATCAAGAATCACACATGGGCAAGCAGCAGGAGCCATGCAGGAAAGCTCTGAAGGGAGGGAGGCGGTTGGGTTGCTGAGTGTTAACACCCCTCCAGGGACCATCTCCAGCCTGACCATATGGATCAGAGTGAATAACACCGAGCCACATGGGTTTGGCCTGGCAGGGCCGCTGTTGCTGGCACCGTTTTGCCTGTTACCTAGGAACAGAGGGGGCCGGGATTAGACAACGCTTCCTAACATCAATAGGCCAAATCACAAGCAAAATAGAAAACCAACTTGAAGATAATTGTCCCCGAACATTGTCAACAATGTTTTTTGGAGTTTAAAACTTTATTTATTTACTTTATAAAGAAGTTGCCATTTTTGGCATGAATTTATTTTGTAGTCAAACTATAACAATTTTAAGTATGCATTATTTTTAGTTAAATGTCATTATCATAATTATACACACTTACCTGCTTGTAATTTATACAAATTCAAAGAAAACTACCAGTTTAAATGTCTTTTTTACAAATTTGTAGGTACATAAAACCAAGTGTGTTATTCAGGGGAAGGATACAAAAAGGATTCAAAAAAAACAGTGACATTTCAAAGACTTATTCACAAAAAAGAAGCATCTAACATTAAGAAAAGACTATTATATGAGACAGAATATACAGTGGTCTGTGACTTTCTCCAACAGACATATCTCACGTATACAGAATAAACACACACAGCAATACACGTATCCAAGTAATTAATTATTACTTCCTTCACAGAATTTTCTCTAGCTTGACTTAATTTTAACCGCAGACTTGGACAGCCCACAGTTGGTGCTTATCATAAGTTCATAGACCAATGTTATAAATTTTAAAAAAGTATTCCTTTCATGCATTTGATTTGCTTTTTAACCATTTAAAATCCCAACTTCAAGACAAAATGAAGAACACATTTTTCAGTCATTGAGAAGCTGGTTCAAATTAAAACAAACCTGCCCATTGCAAATCCTAACCCAAGTGATAAATTAAAGATCAGTTTACAAATGTAGCACTTTTCTAACCAATAATAATGAATTATCAATGCTAACTGAATTGATGCTTCTCGCTTCATTTATTTTTAAAATCAGTTCTATCATTCAAGAAATAAACCACATCAATCTAATAACCTACTCAATGAAGCAGAAAGCACATTGACTTTCTCTGCCAGAGCATGTTCCGCCTACATAATTCAATTGAGCATATCCTATTTTTTAATATCATTTTGGACTGGATGTATATCACAACACTGTTAAGGCATGTCATGGAACAGTAAAGGAACAGAAAAATGAAAAATGAAAAAGCGTAAGAATATTTCAACATATTCTCAGAGGCTTTACTGATACATTAGTTAATTTTATAATGTGGCATGGTCTTAAGTCCATATATATTGTTTTAAAAGTCATTATATTTAAATAAATTTCAATAGCTAAAAGGGAACCAGAAAAATAGCAATTTCTCAATACATAATGTTATTAGGCAAATAATGGGAAAGAACATATAAAACATTTCATTTTAACATATGTAGTTTTAATTATAAAATATATCATAAACCCCACAAACAAAACTCTTTAGAATTTACACGCAAAACGACATTCCTTATAAATTCCTTTCACATCAAGTTTCAAATACAAAGAATCGCTTTACTTCAGTTTCTTCCGTTTCCAAGCATTCTTTAAAACTCAGTCCCCAGTGTTCACTGATTGCCAAACACCAGCCACAAAGAAATTTATCCTTTACCCCTCAAAAGTTACAGGTGCAGGAGTGCTTCTCTGTTCTATGCTAGAGTTAAGCTGCCAAAAGGCCTCAAGATTTTTGAAAGAAAGCACCCCCATGGCTACAGCAGAGTCAGAGGAATCTAATATGCCCAACTTACCACTCACTACAATATAGAAACTACATACCACTTTCTAATGTCAAGAGTAATAACCAACCATGAACTTGTCTGTCAGATAATATTAGAACAAATATCAAAATACCCAGTGTAGGCTGAGTATAACCCACCTCCCAAGAGCTTTCCTTTTTACCCAGGAAAGCAGTGATAAATCTAATTAAGCAATGGGGCAGGGGGAGGGTAGGAGGGAATACAGGCAAATGTAAGCACATGTTTGTGCATTACAATATGCTTCTTCATGTTTGTGATATTACAAGTGCTTGATATTCCAATTTAAGTCAAACAAGCCAGTGGTGTGCTGTCAGAGCAGAAAACTAAAGTGAGCATCTACTCTGCGCTGGGCATATTCACACATTATCTCAATCAGAACTGAAAATTTGACTTCTTGGAAGAGGAGGACAGGGAGAGGGAGGGCAAAACAAGCAATGTTTCTTGTAAATAAGAACTGCAGAAATAAACCAATTTTCTTAATACTGATGTTCTCCCTATATATAAACTTTTAACTACCTTATCCTCTTTTTCCAAAGAAAAACACAATTCCTTCAGTATGAAAAACACCACTCCCTAAGAGAGGGGACTTTAAAACTCTGATTTAAACATATTTGAACATCAGGGGAGGGTATAGCTCAAGTGGTGGAGTGTATGCTTAGCATGCACGAGGTCCTGATTCAACCCCCAGTATCCTCCTCTAAAAAATAAATATACAAACCTAATTATGGCCCCTCAAAAAATAAGCAAAAAAAATTTTTTTAAATAAATAACTAAACATATTTGAACATCATATTTATAGCAGAGTGTCCCACAGTCTTCCAATATTAACTTTACTCAGAAAACAGTCACTAGCCAGTTACCAACCCCTTTTTCTCTCTAGAACCTGTCTTTGGCTAGGGAAATTTCACTGTAGAAGGCAATTTTCCTGTTTTCTCGCCCCTCTCTCCTGCCTACACAAGCTCTTTCAGACAACTAGCCTCAGTACACCTCAACTGCCACATAAACCACATCTTTGGGACACAGTACAGCTGATGAAATGTAAATGACCTCATTGCTAAAGCAGGAGGTGGGGAAGATTGTGCCAGCTCTCCAGATCAATTCCCAAGTTTATATTTTCATAAATCTTTTTATGTACAGTTTGATTTTTTAACATTTTAATGAGCAAAAAAGTGCATCTATAGTAGCCAGTCACCACAGTTAAAGTGCAGGGCATGAACTAGATCCCAGGAGGGAAGCAGTCCACCATGTCACCACTGTCTTTAGGACATTCGCCACCTGGTTCCATGTCCCCAGGTTCCAACTCTTTTCATAATCAAAACACTGCTGACATTATAAAACCCAGATGGGTTTTCTAAAATCCCTCCCAATCAATATATCCAACACATAACTTATTGGAGACAACACTGAGCTCATTGATTAAGGTGAGTTCAGTAGCAAAGTTTTCAAAATAAATGAGACAAGAATACAGCATTCAACCCCTTTGTGTCACCAGACAATTTATGAAATTGGCAATTTCCAAGAGGGCTTTTCTTCCCAATACAATATATAATACTTCATGTGGGAAGAAGAGCAGAGGGGGAGGGGGGAAGCATGGAGGGCAGGCCGTTGCACTAACCCTTCAGTTACGCGTATATTAAACAGATCGCACAGTGCTATAGAAAAGCAACAACATATTCAAAGCTCTGCCCACAAGGAGATACCAAACCTCAGAGTGTGAACCAAAATATGAAATCAATAATCCTAACACTGGATTCACTTGTAAATGAAAATCAGAAATAAACTCCCGATTAATCTCAGTCTCCTTTGAATCCTCAAATTTGAAATCCTCAAATTTCACCCACTTTGAATCCTCATGCAGTCAGAAGGCCCATCAAGGGAACTTACTCCAATCTGGACAAAGTCAATTATGTTCTGAGCCATTCCCTCAAAAACCTGGTAAAGTTTTATATTTATAACATTATCCATCATAGACTCCTATCTGGAAGCAAAACTTCAGACTAAATTCAATGTAGTTAACAAGGATTATCAATAACGATAAGGCTAAACCAATTCACCCTGAATTTGGGGTGCAGGATAGGAGGCTATATGAGATCCTGCAACAGCCATCAGTTCAGATGTCAAATACTTTGTTTTCATTACTTCATTGAAACCCATAAACAAAAATAGCTGTATTTGGCAGATGAAAACAACGGACAGTCAAACACAAACATACACACCCCACAAATAAATGCCATCTGAAAGACAAAAGCACAGGCTGATTATAATGTCCACTGGGGCTACAGAATGTTGGGAGATGAGGCACGTTCTCAACAACTCAAAAGGAAAAAGAAAACGTGTGCAGGAAAACATTTAAATAAAGCAAAGCGATTGCCTGAATAAATGAATGTATCTTAAAATAAGTAAAGCTACAATAAGCCTACTTGTAGATTGCTGAACCTACAAGTCAACAATTTACCTTTGTCCAAAAAAAGAGTGAAGGAGGGAAAAGTGCGGAGACAGTAGAACATTCCCTGAATTTCTCATATCTAATTTATTTGTTCATTTCAAAAATGTAGATGTGTGATGAAAAGATCAGTGGAGCCTAAATTCCTAAAACACTCTATTTCTATGTTTAAATTTTTTTAATAGCATGAGGGAAATGCTGACCCTCTAAGTCCTGCAATTGAGATCAGTGCAACTGACTTGAAAGAAAAGCCTTTGATTGATGATTTTAAAACTCAAGTTGAAAGTTAAAAACAGAACACACACAAAATCCAAACATACAAAAAAGCTAACAAAATTTCTACTTTAAGCCGTTTCAAGTTAAAACCAGGGACTCCAAGTAAAAACTGACAGAGGTTTTAATGCTTATGATTAAGAAGAGTGAAACAGAATGGTAAGAAGTTCTTAAAAGCTTAATTAGCACCAAGTTCAAGAATGTTGATCAGAAATTTCCTAAATATAAAAACAGGAAATACAACTTCTCCTTCACTATAAAGGTCAAATGAAATTCAAGATCCATACTATAGTTACAACTAAACTCTTATTTTTTTCCTTTCAGTGAGAAAAGCTTTGAATAAGGGATTTTACAGAAAGGCCTTTCAACACCCGAACATAAAAGCCGGGTCAAATTTTTAACAATGCTGTTCAAATGCTACAGAGGCTGCTTCCTTTCTTTGGTATATTTCAATATTTACTCCCAGTTTACTTTTTAAACTTTGGTTAATTTTGAGTCATACATATGTTATCCTTATGCTCACTTGTGTATAATATCTAATATGCACAAAGTTGTTAACTCAAAATTAAATTACAATAAAATATAGAAATTCACCATATTCTATATCTTGTATCATATAAACGTTAAATTATCAGGGACATTAAGTACATAGGTGGGATTTTTTTACAAAAGCAGAAGAGCCACCTCTAGAACTACTTTTAAATGTAAATCTTCACAACTTTGAAGTCCAAAGTAAAACTACTGGATCTTATTTAAAATTTTTAAAATTTAACACAATCACTTCATCCTTCTGTAGTCTTCCTTTTCTTAAAAAATTACTTAAAACAGTTGTTCCCAAAATGCAATATTATATAACATCCTATATTCTCAGATTTCATTTTATTAACTTTAAACCTTACAGCAAAAGGTTTGAAAATGAGAGAGCTATATCTATAAGGACAATGTTAAACACAAATAAACTTCTTGACACTTGTTTCAAACACTTCCAAAATAAACAAATGATTTGGTTAGAATCTCTTGTAATTAGCAATCAATGGTTATCAGTAATATAATTCCTTGCACTTAGTAGTATTATTCTACAATATTTTGCCGTGTTCATTAAACATTTTAAATCTGATTATCTAAACATTTATGTTATTAATATTCCTACAAGAAAGAAAAGTAGGGATTGGGGGAAACACAAGTCAGCACATACCAAAGGAATAGTCCCAAAAGGAAAACTGCAAACATGATATTTCACTGAAGAAACTTGCCCTCAGGAAGATATTATTTAAAAAAAAAAAAAAAAGCACTAATAGAAATAGTATTTTGTAAGCATATTAAAAACTGTCAGCTTTTAAATATTTTAAATGCACACAAAAATGTGCACAGATGGGCAACTTTTCTACTCACATTAGTCTAGAAAAAAATCTTTCATTATCAAGCTCAAAGTCCTTGAATTTTTTAAACTTAATTGTGCCTCTATTTCTTAGAATTCACACCCCAAGGCCAAAGCTTTCCTGCCACCAGTCCTTCAAATCTGACTTGGACATTACACGGGAGGAGGCTCCAAGCCTCCCTGAGGTCTCACTCCTTTTACAACACACGGAAAAGCAGTCGATAATGGGCCCATGCTGAATTCACTGCTCTCCACGTCTCCTCCTGGGACACAAGCCTAGCAGATGTGATAAAAACTGTGTCAGAGAAGTGGCTCTAGTTTTTGCCTTAATGACAACTTAAACCTCTAAACCAACACAACCAAAGGACTAACAGAACTGGCTGTTACCTCTCTCTCCTGCCAATCTTCGAATATCTCTTAACTAAATTAGCACCTATACCCACAACATCCCCTGCCATCCCACAAAATCCATTCTAATTTTAAAAGATAAATGAATTCAGAAAACACATCAGCAGCACGAGTGTCTGGGCTCCGTGTGTGTGTGTGTGTGTGTGTGTGTGTGTGTGTGTGTGTGTGTGCCCTATGATTAAGCTCTAACACATATTTCATGTAGTTTATATTTTCTCAAGGTATGATTGTGCATTCAGATATCTGAAAGGATTGCCTTGTATATTTCCTCTGATCACCACCCCAGTAACCATATTAACACGTACAGCTGGTAGCCTTATGGTTTCCCAAAAGTGCCTAAAGGTCTAAAAATTATTTTTAAATATGTTCAACCATAGGAAAGAAAAGTGATATTCTGAGTTACTGAAACATTCCAATTATTAAAATTTATACAGGAGAATTTTTAAAACCGTGGGTGGTTATACTTTTAACTTGTAAGAACGCTTTGTCTAACCTAATGATATGGTACCCCAAAAAATAGATTTAAATGTGTACTTCAGATAACATTTTCTAAATTCTATAATTCAGCCTTCAGATGATAGGCCTTTTCACCCAGTATCTTGAAAGCCTATTCAGTCACAATTGCATACCCACTTAATCAGCAATCATTGTTCTGGGATGCAGGACTTTGTTGTCAAGACAAGCACCAAAACCTTAAAAAAATTTTTTTTTCAGAACTGGCATAAGAAAAAAGTGATCTTTGTCAGACAAGGACAAATTTATGCAAATCTTTTATAAACATTCACAAACATTTATTTAGCTTTTGAAATGTTGGCCTCATTTGAGAGCATGAAAATGAGGGGGAAGTAGGAAAACGCAAAGGACAGCTTAGAAGCTGGCACGCTACATAAATATTCAGAAGGAAGATTATAGGATTCATGTTAGGCTGTCTTAGCCTTCTCCAAAGTCCACACAGAATAGCAAAGAACAAAACTAACGAGAAGTACAGCAGATGTTAGACAATGCATCAGCCTCTTTTCCTCTCTCACTTGGCTATACTTGGACGCTTTTATATTTTCTTTCAATATGGTTAGGTCATTCAAGGATTCTCCTATAGACTATGTATTGTGGCTACAGATCTATAAGCTGGAGGTCTGTCAGCTTTCCAAAAGTTTCCAATGAAAAGGCATTATGCAAATTCTACCTCTCTTACCCTCTTTCAGGGGGGAAAAAAGCCTCCAGTATGCAGTCATCGGAGTATTGGAAGCCCCAGCCTTCATTTCTGTATAGCTGTGTTTGCCTCAGGGCCACGCTGCTTGTTTTGACAGTGGATCCCCCTAGATAGTTGGGATTAGTCGAGCTTGTTTAGATAAACTTGAAATCAAGGCCTTCTCTAGGTAGACAGCTAGATGTAGCTACCGAGTTTCCAGCTGCCTCCTCCTTTCATCCCCAAACAACTGGAGATTCACAGTAGCTATCACAGCCACAGGCTATGTCACATACATAAGTACAAAATTAAAGGCTGCTAAAAGAAGCCTTTGTAAGTCTTAGTGCTAAAATAAGGAATCTGTACTGCTTGGTTTATACAAATTATTCTAGCACTACCAGTATGGAACTGAAATCATCAGTTAACAAGGCATATTAATCAAGGTTCCCAGCTTCTTCAGATAGACAGGATCATAGTTTGATAATATACCTAACCTTCTGCTTCTTAGCTCTTGTCTGAGAGTAACCACTTAAAATGTTGAAAAGGAGACAATAGGCTTTATTTATCCAGTGACGGGGATGTCAGACACCGTCAACAAACACTGTGAGCAGAATATGAAAATCAAAATGTAAATATCAAATCCACTTTTGAGAGAGAATTATTTAGCAATTGATTAGACAGGGCCTCAATACACAGTCATCTCCAATTATAGAACTGTTTCAAATCAACTTTTATTTCCTACAACTTGCAAATTCTGATAGAATGCTATCAGGAGGATTCAAGAACTGAGGAAATTTATATTCAGAACAGATCGATGACATCTCATTACAAAGAGGCAGGTAATATGAAACACTACTGATATTTTTTAAAGTACACAATTCAAATAGTTTCCTAAAATCTAATACTTAAAGATTTTACTCTTTTACAACTAGAAAATGTCTCTTCAGAGGGCCAGCAAATACAAAGAAAATAATTCAATTCCACATATATGTTTTATTTTACTTTACATATCTTGCTTAAACATGAAGATACTAATGTTTACCTGAGGCTGCCTGGGATAAACTGAACACAATCAATGGTACTGAAATAGGTTTACACATTTTCCAGAACTATTCTATGAGAAATCACATAGTACCAAAGGCCTTTTGACTATAATGTCAAGTCACATAAGGCAGTTTTCAATCAATGAAATTCACATATCATCAATGAAAATGTGTTCTAATTTAACAGCTAAGTCACTATTTAAAAGAAAAGACTTAATGTAGAATAAACAAGATTGTACTGTGTAGCACAGGGAAATATATACAGGATCTTGTGGTGGCTCACAGTGAAAGAGAATGTGACAATGAATGTATGTATGTTCCTGTATAACTGAAAAATTGTGCTCTACACTGGAATTTGACACAACATTGTAAAATGACTATAACTCAATAAAAAAAGTATATATATATATATAAATAAAAGAAAACCTTGAGATATGTAAGACATTCTGTAACTGCAGTGATCATTTGAGCTTTTCCTGTGAAATTTTTGGTTCATTTCAGGTGCAACTTACAAACTAAAGAGGGACTCAGCAAACTTTTTCTGTAAAGGGTCAGGCAGTAAATATTTTAGGTTTTGTGGGCCACTTATATTCTCTGTCACAGATTCTTCTGGGTTTTTTCCACTTTTTAAGAAAGGTAAAAGTTATCTTAGCTCAAAGGTCACACAAATATCAGCCCCAGGCAGGATTCGGCCAGCCAGCTATAGTTCACCAACCTCTGATTTAGAGTGTCAAGTAGCCTGGTCACATGCCAAACAAACTCACCAACATCCCCAAACTCAAATTTAAAAATTCCTGATAGGTAAAATGACAATGCCAGTCATGCTGGTTCTCTGGTGATCCCACAGTTTACACATGGGTTATTGCTAAATGGCCAAATGTCTACTGCATATAAACATCCTCTCTTTTCGAAAAATTTAAAATACAAAAAAATACAAAGACCAAAATAAAACATATTTCTACCGCTCAGAATTCACAACTGCCTTGTGGCATGGACTCTTCACAGAAACAATTCCTTCTTACAGCAACAGTTCACTCATACAGCTAAGGTCCAAGAGTTTTCTTGACAGATAAATGGATTCACGCTGTCTGGATTGTTCAGAGCTCTTCCATTTGAGAGTTATTTTATTTACAGTAGTTTAAAAAATATATATTAAAAGAGAAGAAACTTTTTTTCTGGTGCTTTACTTGCCACTCAATTCAAATACATGTTAGCTGCCCAACACCTTGTTGGATATAGAACACAGACGGACCTCTTCCTGCTTCTCTCCCTACTCAACTTCTGTCCCCTCTTTCTCCTCCTTTCCCTTAAATGTGTTTCCCAGCAATTTACTGTCCTCCTCTCTCTATATCCTCCTCTATTAATATAGTCTACTTATACTTTAATTTCAATTACCATCACTATGTAAATGACTCAAATTCAAATCTTCATTTCTAAACTCTCTCTCCAGCTCCAGGTATCCATTCCAAATGCCTTTTGGACATTTCAGCCTCCTGTCCCATAAGTACTTCAAGCTCAACATGTTGAAAATCCAGACACATCACCTAGATTCCTGGTACACTGCTACTTGCTAATCTTTTACCCCATCAGACAGGGAAGAAATCAGACCACCATTTATACTTGCTGGGGAACAGATGATCCATTCATGTGGCTTTGAGTCAATTATTTGCTGTGATTGTTGAATTTCAAAATACCTCTGATGAAACCTTCCAAAGTGCCAATAAACAAGAAAGGGGACAAGGGAGTCCCAGAAGTCATGACTATTTCAAAGTCGCCTCAAAAAGAAAACATGTATTTCCCTCAGCCAGATAATATATTTAGTACCAGACAATGTGCTAAAGACCCTGTCTGCATGGAGTTTCTGATCTAGTTGTGGGAAAAACAGATGCTATGCAAAGGAATGCACGAATACATAACTAGAATTGTGATAGAAGCTGTGAAAGAACAGAGTACTCTAAGACAAAATGACAGGGACCTGAATTTAGACGGAAGGGTCAAGAAAGGCATCTCAGGAAGTGACATTTAAGCTGAGGCTTGAAGAATAAGCAGGCATTCACCAGCCAAAGACTGGAAGAGGGGTAGGGAAAGGAAGGCCAAAAAAATAACAGCATGAGTAAGGACCACTGAACAAGAGCGCTTGGCACAAAGAACTAAAATAAGCCTAGCATATTGGAGCAGAAGACAGAGAGAGGAAGTGGCAAAAGATGAAGTTAGACAAGTTGGCAGAGGCCAAATCACGTGGGGCCTTACAGGGCATGTTTAGGAGTCTGGATTTGATTCAAGCACACTGGAAGTCACTAGTAGGATTTGAATCCTTTGCACTCCACTTGCATGTCACTTTCTAACCCCTCCATCTATCCTCATGTCTTGCAGATTCCAAGGGGACTCAGATGCTATTTTTAGCGAGCTCCTCACCTCTCCTGAATTCCCACGCCAATCCTATTGCCATCATTCCTACCATCAGACTGGCCATAACCTCAAGACCCTCCATTTTCCACAGGAGGGAAAAGACACACACCTGGGCGCTTGCCAGGCCTCCGAGAAGGAAGAGGAGCCTTACCCAGGAGCCTTAATAACAACCCTGACAGCAGGGAGAGGGGCTGCGGTTGAAGACAGCAACAAAGGAACTATAACATATTTGAATCGGACCAGCTTAAACCTCTCTTCAAAACCTGCCAACAGTCTACATGTTTTGTTTAATCCTCATACGAAAGCAATGAGATCACATGGGCCAAAGGAGAAATGAATTTATCAGAGAATCAATATTTATCCTTGACAGAAAATGAAAGGATTAGAGAAAACTATTACAGTTTGTATAAATGAAACATTAGTCATTCTTGTCAAAGGTTTGCCATCTAAAAACATAAGAATTATGTATACCATTTAAAGTATCTAATTGTTTCATCCAAGTTTCTTCTGATTGAGCCTGTATTTTGTTTCCCATGTAGCAATGGTCACCTATTCTCCAGAGGGGGTTAAATGACAAGGGGAAGGAGAATGACAAAGTAGTTAATATGTGTCATGTCCCGTGCTAGAAGCTCTACATATACCCCATGATCCTACCAGTAATCTGATGTTGATATTAAAGCCCTATTACTCCCGAGCTGAGCCTTGAAAGCCAAGTAAAATTACTTGCAAGCAGAACACTGAAGTGACTTGCCTAACTGGAAATAGAGATTCAAACTCAAGTTCATCTCTCCCAGGAGCTGAAGCTTTTCCTACCTTGCTTTCCAGTTGCAGCAGCAGAGTCAAAGATTTTTACTGTTGTGTCAAAGAATCTTGGCTTAGGTTAACCTTACGTGCCAGTTGCCCAGGACATCCTGGTTATGCTCATTATCTCTTTGTAATGATGGTGCCCTTTTCACTCTCCAAAGTGTCCTAGGTCGGATGCTATGGTCATTAGAGTCTTAGAGGAAAAGACATGGCTTGTTTGAAGGATACTGAAAGAACAAACAGATGTTCCATCTGTCCTGTGATGGAAACTGGGGAGCAGTCTTAGAAGAGTTTTTATCACTTGACTCCAGGCTTTTTATCCACATTAAGGACTTACCTACATTCTAGAACTTAATGCAATACTGGACGTCAGCAATTACATGGAGGCAGCAAAATCTGCTCTCTGCTTCATTTTCCTCATGCTACATCAGAAAACACTTAACTAAACTAGACTAATTCAGGTATTGCGTATATACATCATGCCTAATTCTCCTACAAAGTCTACAAAATCAGTATTACTTCCTTGTTTTATGAGTGGGGAAAAAAAATGAGGCTGAGAAAGTAAAGCCTTTGCCCAAAGTAACATTTCCAAAGGCAAATCTCACATAACCTGGGGATAGTTGCCTTCTATTTTAACTTGGGCCAAACATACTCCCAAAAAAAGCACTGAAAATTTTTAGGGGCAGGGGATGATATTTGTTAAGAAATAAGTGAATAATGAAAAGTATTTTAGCTGCCATTAAATCTATTATGGTAATAGACACATTTTAAAAATTCAGAAATATTTCTCAATTTAACAGGGCTTTAGATCTCTAGGAATGATAAGTATCTGGAAGGTTGGAAGAGTTCTGATTAAAAATAATGCTCTCAACAATATACAGTTGATAATTCTAAAACTAGATGTTACTAAAGAGGTGTCACATTTGAAATATATTGAAATACAAGAATCTTAAATGCCTCTCTGGTTAAGCCTCTGTTAAGCAAGATGAGATTTAATGAATGTATGTTTTAGTTTGTCCTACCTTGTTCAAATTCTGAGCCCAAAGATCACAGTGTGAACACTATTTAGTTGTTTATTATTACAAATCAAATATTTGGCCTATTAACACCCAGGTACACTACCAGGTCCTACATATGTAGACATGAACCAGGCAAGAATCCCTGACTTTCTGCTGGGGAGAGGACATGTAAACAAGTATGTGCAAAAAAGTGTTCTAAGTTTTCTGATTGAAGTATAGTGAAGGAAAAAGGGAGGCGCCGTCAGGTCCACCCAGGGGAAGTAAAAGATTCCTCAGAGGTGGTAACATTTGAACTGACTTTTGAAAGATGAGTTGGTATTTACTAGATAAGCAGGCTAGGTATTTTAAATATTACTTAATAATATTTAAACATTATATAAATACCTAATGTTTAATAATATTTAAAATATTATATAAATGTTATTATATAAGTATAAAATATTATATAAAATATTTCAGGGATAAAAGCAATGTGAAACAAAATTATATTCACAAAGCCGATATAAAAGTGATTTTTGATATGCTCAGTTTTCTTTTAAAAAATCTTATTTTATAAATACCTTCCCATTTCTGCCTACCAGCCCCTACCTGCTTGCTCATGCGTGCACACACTCTCCCTCTCTCTCTCTATATATACAGACATGTACACACATACGGACTAGTTCACAGTCTAGACATCATGTTATATCACATTTGAGATCTGAAACTAACCAAATTTAAGACAGCTTGAAATTATGGTAGCCAGAGGAATCTTTATTGCATTTAACTGTTTTAAAGATGAAAGTTAACACAATAATACAAAGTACCACATGCAACCAAAAGGGCTAATTTACAAGGACAGTGGGATCCATTACTAAATTTCTAAGGTTTTGAAATGTCTCAATATACAGATTTCATAACTGAAATAAAGTAAATTAAAACTAAGTAGTTACTTAAAACCCTTTCATCACCATTTAAAGAGTTTCCATATTTTCATACATTGTAGAACTGTTTCTGATTATATCTCTTCATCTTTACTTGACAAAGTACTCTCTCTTATCTTTGTGACTTCTCTAAATTTTGCTCTAGAATGGTGGGGGCTTAGAAAGAAATGGTTTTCCAGAATTCTTTCCAGGGTCAGTCTGAAATTCTAGAGGCAAAAGTTGTAACACACAACCCTAATACTTGACAAAACAAAAGCACCAAACCAGGTTACCCTGCTACCTTAAATCTATCCCCTAAAAACAGTAGGCACTCTATAATTATTGGTTATTATTAGATGTGAGGTATCATTCTGAGTACTGTACACATTTCAAATCACTTAAACCTTACAACAATCCTATGGGGTCTTTCCTATGATTATCTCTAGTTTACAGGTGATAAAATGAAATCCCAAAGAGGTAAACCCCAGTAAATGACAGAGCTGGGAGTCAAACCCAAGCAGTCTGGCTCCAAAGGCCATGCTCTTACTCACCACTACCACACCTGTCTGCTCTCCTTTCTAGAATCTGAACTCCTTAGCAATTATGTCTGTGTATTACACACTTCATATTCATTATTATTCACTGGCCCCTAATTCATCCTAGCCGCTAAGAGCCAGTAACATTAACTATAGTCATTTCTATACTGTAAGAGTTCAGATTGAAAGACAGACAAATAAACAATAGAATGTAAGGAGTCAATGTTCCAAGTGCTCTCCAAGTGCTGAGGATAGAGTGACTAATTCAGTCTGGGCAAGTTTCACAGAGGCATTTAATGGTGAACAGAAGTATATTAGGGTGGGACGGGGAATTGAGTAAAGCATTTCAACCATAAAAACAGCTTGGGCAAAAATATAAAGGTGGGAGAAAGGCAACCACGATGGGAAATAGTGAGGCATTCTACGTCTGTTATAAACAGAAGTGGTAGGAAACCAGGCTAAAGGGTGGGGCAAGGTCAGATTGTGAGGGGCCTTAAATCCAAGTTAAGAAATTTGGAGTAGATCTTGAAAGCACCAGGGACCCATCAAGAGTTTTGACTTAAGAGAAATGGTGTGATCTGATTTAGGTTTTAGATATCTGTGCCCATCTTATAGAGGGTAGTGATTAAAGGTCACTGGGTTGTAGGTCATTAGAAAGACTTCACAGAAGAGAAGCTCAAATGTGAATGCAGAAAGAAATAGCAGAATAGGACAGACTAGAGAGCAATTTAGGAGGGATAATGAACAGGGCTTGATGACTGCAGACTTGGAGGTGCATCCAAACGAGCAAGAGGGACTGATTACCTGAGGCTAAAGTTAAGACTCAGAGTACAGCTCTCAAAAGCAGCCATTGTCCACTTAGCTACAATCATTGAATAACTTACCAGAAATAAGACCATCCAGTAGTATTCAGAGATGTCTACATTTTAATGGGGCTTTTTTGGAGACAGAATAAAACCAGGCGAACACTTCTAATAAGAATGTATAAGGATTGTATAATTCTATTTCCTGGAGATTCAAGTAAGTAGTAGTACAACGTAGCTGTATAGCTTGGCTCAAAAAGAATTTGTCCTTTTAATGAGTTCCTGCTATATAACTGTAACAGCTGGGGCGTGACCCATTGGGAAGAAATCTTCAATTTAAAAGAAGAGCCTTCAATCAGAAAATGTTATCAATTTTAAAATTGAGTTTGGCTTAATGTTTGTTTTTAAATACAGTTTTATTAAGAAGCCAGTCCAACCCCATCCCATTCTTAAATTCACCATTTTCTGGAAAGAAGGGGTAGGAAGGGAATGAAAGATACAGATATTACAGAAGAGCAAAGTGGTTTTTCTTCAGCAAACACTTTAAAGCATTGGTCCAAGGTAATAAATATGACCTGTGACAGCAGAGGGAAATAAGAGGCAACACGTGATAGATTATTTTTTAGGATTATTTTTCCCCATCCAGGAGCCTATAACTTGAAAAATATTTAAACAAACCAATTATCAAAAATGGACATTTCTAAACATATATAAAGAAGCAGATGTTTAAGCTGGGATGCATTTATACATCTGTAATCTATCAATGAGTCTATTTGTTTATTATTTATTAAATTTGGGGGGGTAATTAGATTTTTATTTATCTTTAATAGAGGTACTGGGGATTGAACCCAGGACCTTGTGCATGTGCTCTACCACTGAACTATACCCTCCCCCTCAACAAGTCTTTTTGAATCTGTAATGTAATGTAATCAAAATACTGACGCACTACCTGAAGAAAGCTGCTTCAGCAGGGTGCTTTGTCGCTATTATGCTAAACAATCACCTCTCGGGTTTTAGGATCTGGAGAGATTAGGAGTTTATATCTGTGGATGAGAAAATTACATTTCTACCTATAATTCTAGACTGCCAAGTTACTAAGAAATATGGAAACTGACCTTTTTGAGCAAGAGGTTTGAAAAATCCATGAATCAACAGTGACTCTTAGAAAAGTATACATCTAAAACAAACCTAAAAAATGATCTTCTTTAAGGGCAGCTCCAAGATTCGCCACTTGGGTTTCTCTGTACCACTCTTGTTAACTTTACTAATTTCTATGATTTCACAAGACAAAGAAACAAAAAATTGCAAGAATGGGATTACATGGTGGCATCACTACCCAAAGGTCCTAGTTTCCAAAGATATTCCCCGCAATTTCTGGCCACGCCATTGTTCTACAAACTACTGAAACACCCTGGACATGTATAACCTTGTAGCCTACTCAACAGTAAGGTCCTTCAAAGGAGAGATGGAATCTTCTACCTCTTTCGTCCTCTTTACCTGGTATGGTATCTGGCTCATATTCTGCAGACACTACACTTACTAATTCTCAATTAATGCACAAAATCAAATCTAGTCTCCCATACAGTTTCTGCCACCAAAAACAAACATAAGGAGGAAAAAACAGAAAATGTAGCCACTTATAAGTTAGTTTTTTTTTTAAGGCCAGGTTGTGGAACCATTTCAAAGGGTGACCTATTTGAACTTTAACTAAGTAAATCCTTTGGATGATATTCAAATGAATTGACAAATTCTGTTTCATGGCATATGGTGTCATAAAAAGTTTCCAGGACCAAACTTGACTCCACAATTTAAAGTGGATCAAATTTGAACGGCCTGTATAAGTAGGTTGGAAGCATGAGAGCACCCACTTTGGAGAAGAATGGGGGAAAAAAAAGAAAGCTCAAAAGTTTCCAAGAGAGATGGGATACACCCAGGTCCAATTTCACTCTTTGTGAGCTTGGTGAATGCACAGCCCAAAAAACTACAAACCCAAAGTCTCAACTGCAACTTGAAGATTCTATGGCTTAGAAAAGTCACTATCAAAAGACTAGAAGAATCTTCATGGAATCAATGTCACATTTTATACAGAGCAGGTACACTGCTGCTTCTATTTCTCTGCCTAATAATAAGAGGAAAATCAAATTTTATCATTTGTTTTACATTTTGTGTAAATATTATACATGTGTGTCACAGTACACAATGTCGGTGCAATGAGGCTTCCTTTCACAGTAACAAATGTAAGAGCTGTAGATTACACCTGTAATTTTCTTATTAGACAGGTCTTCTTTCAATGAATCAGGGCATGAACAAGTTTTGAATACAAATATGTAGTATATGGCTTATCAAGATTTGGAAGAAAGTAACTTGAAAATTTTCATACACAGCTGCTCCCTAAAAGAATGAGGCGGTCACCAACGCACAAGTAGAGAGTCTTGATTAAATATTGTCTCTGTTGTCTTTCTAATCAGAATCTTTCAATCCATTTACATAGGTTATACTCTGAGTTTAAATGTTTTTTTTAGAGCACACCTGAAGCATGAACAGATGAAAACTCCATATTTAAGCAATTATATGCAACTCAGAAATGCCAATTTCCATCACAATCAGCCTAAGTTATGCAACGTATTTTTGTTCCTTTTTAGTATATGGGTGATGCATGTTTTTATAATTTGCTTAACTGCCTATAGTGAAATTTTAAAATCACACAGACCATATAAAACCATAAAAGAAAGGGTACCTTTTTATTTTTCCCAAAGTACCATGTTTCTACATTGCTTATAGAGCTTATACAAGAAACACTGTTAGTTTCTATATAAAGATTTCCATAAAATTTTTATAGTTTCTATAAATGCATAAAGATTGTTGGTTTCATTACAACCTCTGTTTCGGTGCCAGTGGAAAGAAAAATTACCTGCAACTCTAAACAGTGATCTACATATACAGGGATGAGTAAGTATGTTCAGACCTCTATTTAAAGAGCTCTAAGACACTTGCTGTATTTCATCAAAATATAGATGAGCGCACTGGAGAAGCACCTCCTAGGACACTCAACTCTAATCGCCACTCTTAGAACAAA